>NW_020212990.1:208917-250437 GCF_003070985.1 Temnothorax curvispinosus
CGGCTCGCGGATAACGGCAGGCGCGATGCCGGGCGATGAAACTGAAAGTTTAAGCAGCAGGTAATCCCGATTTGCGCCCAGGTATTGCGCGTGACTGTACTCACGGCAAGATGGCGACCGGTCCTCGAGAGCCTGTTTCGGTGGCTCCCCTGCAGAATCTCTCACCCTCTCTCCCTTTTCTCTCTCTTTCCTTTCTGCTCTCTCCTTTCCTTGTTTTCCTCCCGGTCGCTTTCATCCTTCCGCCTCTCTTTCTCTCTCTCTTCTCTCTCTCTCTCTCTCTCTCTCTCCCCTTTCAGCTTCGTATTCTCCTTCGTTCTCCGTTTTTCCCTCTCTTCGCCCTTCTCGTCCTCCCCTCGCCCGTTCGCTCGCTCACGCCGATACTTGAATTTTTTTTACCTCCACGAAGGGGGGAAATGGAATAAAATGAAAAAAGGGGGAGGGGAAAAATCTGTGAACGTAGGCTACCCCGGCGCGTCGGAGAAGTCGTCCCTTCGTCGACGTCGTCTTCACGTGCGACGAAGGGACGATTTCTTTCTTTCGGGCGACGATCGAGCTATCCTGAACATGGTGTTCTGTATAGGTATCTCTCAATATTCAATAGATCTGCGTTCTAAACAATTTCGAACCAGACAAATCATATCTGCATATATTTCTGTATTCTAAGTGTTAGTTTAAAAATCTAAAGGTGTATGTTATTGATTAATTTAATATCATATGTCATCCGTGTTTATTTTCAACCGTGCAATGTTTAATCTTTCACGTATATCGACGCAATGAGTTTCTCAGAAGCCAAACTGATCAACATCATAAAATAAGAAGTATGAAAAATTGATGAGGTTACAAACTAACCATATTGCTCTGATACTAAAATTAGAAAAAAAAATTATAAAAAGTGGAGTTGATCATTTGTTTCTGAGAGACTGACATATATGTTTGCATTGACGCAATTGACAAGTTAACTGCGTTTGAGAAACATCATCCGTGGAATAAATAAACTTTTAGAACGCGTGTCATAAAAATTATATAACGTTAGAAACGTGCGCATAATTCTCGATCTAGAAAAATAACTCAGATAAACGTACCCATTTATGTTTAGAAGTTAATAAATTGTTTCAATTTTTTATTTTGACATCCATTGTCATATCTCGTTTATTGGCTTGACTATTTCACGTTGTTTTATACACACGAGTCTGATTCTCTTCTACTTTATAATTCAGATGATTTTACAAACGGAAAGCCATACAAATTATAGATTGCTCGCGATTATCTCGTATCGGAGAAACTGAGAGGCGACAGTTCTCAAGTTGCGATCGATCTTATACTCCGAAGTAATGATACTTATAACAAATAAACTGAAATAAAATAGCTAATCGTGTTATTGACGGTAACAACACGGATGGATGGAAGATCGCGTCGGGAGGGGAAAAAGTGAGGGTAATGAAAACGTGTCCACGGAAGCAACGGCGAACTAACGAGTAAATTATAGGGCGGCTGAGAGAGAGAGATGGCGCGGCTGCCGGGCGGAAGAATCGCTTTGCCTTCGCAGATCGGCCAATCCAGATAACTTTCAGCTTCCATTAATGCTATACGGCTGTTTACCAGGCACCGCGACGCAACGTTGAGTCCATTGTGCCGCAGGACCTCGATTTCGACGGCCCTCGCGATACCTATCGATACTTCCGCGGTTCGGCATCGTTCGAATTCAAATCGGCTTTCAAAGAGACACTTTGGTACACTCTTACCTCGACGTCAAGAATTTTTTACACGGGGCAAAAGAGGAACAAAAACATTTCATACTGCGTTATTGTAAAGGAGATAGATTATTATCTTGCTTTATCAAAATTGAATTTTATTTAACGGGTAGTTTTCTTTCTACGAATATAAAGTACTGGAGTTACTGAATTTTTCCATTTCCACCAGTATAAAGCAGTTTGGCCGCGATATCGAACGATCGGTCGTGCCGGAAATTTTGTCGCATTCACATCGAGTGCACGGCGGTTTCCCTTGCGACAGCAAAATTCCCTTTTTCCCGTTTCCGAATAATCGATAAACGCATATGAGGCTCATCGGACGTGCTAATACCGCGAGCGAAAAAAATTGCGCGTATCATTTGGAAGGATGCTTCCGTCCTCGCGTAAACTACGTTGTATATTTTCATCGAATTTCAATGAGCGACGTTACACGTGCGTCGTCCGTCGACGTGCAAAAGTGCGCCACGTAAATCCGCTTATGCCGTCGCGCGCTGCATCCGTGACACTTGTCCGCGCGATATTTCGCGAAAATATCATCCGCCTAAAGCGATAACGAAGTGGCGAGTTGCATTTTGACAAGTGAAGCGCGCGTACGCGCGACACCTTGCCCAAACTCTTACGCCAATTTAATTACATCTTTCTTCTCGTCTGGCGAATTACTCTCGACATTAGGTCTTTGCAATAATCGATGTTAATTCCTCGCGCAAAGATCGTATTGCAATCTTTTACCCTGACGCTTCTGACGTCATTCTTACAACTTTCGCAGTTTTATTTAGCAGTTTTTTTTCTTACACGAATAAATCAGTGTTTGATCGCTCACGTAATGATCCATGACGTAAATACTGAATCGTGTGGAAGAAACTTCACATTTTTTACAAGGATCTTCTAAATTTCAAAAAAGCGAGAATACGGAAGCCTAAATTTAATCGGACTTCTTTCCTTTCTCCTCGATCGTGTTCTCGCGAAGTTTTCATTGCGTGAACGATGTCGTTTAGGAATTATTTTAAGCAAATCGCGCGATCGTATATTTACCGTCGCGTGGCTGATGGGGAATCGAGCGATCCGTCGCGTTAAAACGTGGTTCCGCGCCTTTCGTGACAGCGCATACGTGTCATCCTAATATATTCGAAAGAATCCGTCGCGTGTATCGCGACGATCGTTCTGACATCTCTTTTGAATAATATCCTTTGAAAGGTACGGGGACACGAGGGGAAGCGGGAGGGGAGGGCAGGAGCAATTCGTATTCGGTTATGTGAGTATCTGGTAAAAGATCCGAGAGACACGGCACGTTTCGAAGTAGCAGCTACGATATCTCGGCGATCGCGTCTGTTGCTATTAGAAATGCTCGCGATACACTTCAGCGTATTCAAGTACTCGACTACTACCGATGGTAAAGTATATCGATTATTTTAATACAGCAAGCGCAAGCCGGAGTATTCTTTACGGTATGTGTTTGTGTATACAAATGTACCGCTTATTTCCAGTAGATAAACTCTACAAATCCGAAGAGCGATGTCGAAAATTATGAAGATTAAAAGAAAACGTTTAACAGATTATTGCAAGCGGATTTTTTTTATCCGTCGGTGCGTTTATTTTCACGAGAAGGTAATAACTGCTAACTGCGAAATTCATTGTAATATTGTAAATATAATCGTATAGAATATTTACAAAATGCTATAATAAAAGAATTTATTGTTACACGCATATATATGTATGTTATAATCGATACAGAGACAACTTAACAAAAGTATTAAGATATCAATTGTTTTTTAGTACAAACGATCGAAGACGACAGGTTTTCCGCGAATTAAACTTCAGAACGAAAAAATAAATAATATCTTTTATATTTTATATTTAATTCTAAATGAATTTTATTTTAACCAAATTTTTCAATGCGAGGTTTATTTATTATTCGAATATTCGATGTCGAAAAATAAGTTATAAAAAAATAGTGCGCGATCAGATTTTTGCAAATAATTGACAAATTACAGCTAATACATTTTAAATTTTATTTAATAGATAAATCTGGCGTTTAACTTTTGTGAGTTTAAGATTATTTTATAAGTGTTGTTCTTCTCACACTGAGTCCACCTCTTCGAAAGTATATTAAAGCATTTCATTTCTATCACGAAGCTGTCCTGATCAATGTTATGTTACCCAACGCATTTTTAACAAATTATAAAAAATTTCAATTTTTCAACACAAATTTCCAATTCCATTTAATGCATAAATCCGCCGTTTAAAAATTTTGCGATTTAAGAATCTCTTATACGAGAAGTCATTACGTTCCTCATTAAAGCCTCGCTTCTTTCGAACTGCGGAAGTAATGTATACCAAAGGATTTCATTTCCATCTCCACACGTGACATTATCCCGATCAATGTCCCGCGCTATTTTTAACTCGGATTATAGCGAATATTGAATTTCATCGGGCGCACAAATTCGCTATTTTACCCGACTCTGTAATCTCGCGCTATATTTTTGAGCCACGTGAAACGCCGACGGGCGCGTGATTACGTGCTCAACGCGAGCAATTTTATCGTTCTGTCGAACACGCGCACACGGCGCGATATATCCCTCGGAAATCCCAAATGACATAACAAAATAAATGCAAAATCGTTTCGCGCGGTCGAGTGGCACTCTCGAAACGAAATATGATGCGGATGCGAGGATTTATGCGGCTTCCGCGATATTTCTCCATTTAAAGCCATTTCATTTCGGATCGGTCGACACTACGGTGACGCGACATTGTTTTAAAATCGCTGGGAACCGACCCGAAGACGCGGACGGCAACTCGATGCCGAATGCAAATAAAATAACACGTTTTGACATCGGATCGCATCGATCGGCGATTATGAGATCCGAATTTTGGTGTGACTTCTTCTGACCAAAACAGCCCAAAAACAACTTTTTACTAGATATTATATAATATACTTTATTACCTTCGGTATCACCTATAACAATATACATAGCGCATTATTTTTCAACAATTAAATTTCTTCACCGCTTGTGGGAATCAATTTCTTATTCTACATAATTTCATGACAATAAATAGATTTGAAAATTATGTATAAACTATGCAATATGCGTGTATCACTTAACGAGTACAAACAAATGGCGTTTATTTAGTTCCTTAGACATAGTAGAAGTCATCGAAATGGTGCGTCTTTGCGAAATTCGTAATATTATATTCAACGAACGTTTCACTTTCGAAGCGGTTCACACAAGACTTCGAAATTTGCGTAATTACCTGATTTTGGGCGTTTTGCTCGGCCATAGCTTTTTCCTTTGCTTGCCTCTTGCATTTATACCGATGATTTTGAAACCATATCTTCACCTGTGAAGCACACATAAAACATATAATTAAGTCTTCATCGAACATAGTGGATATTAATGTTATAATCTATGTTTTTACGTTAAATGTTCGATTTAACGTATTCGTTACGTTTCGTTACGTAAATCGAAAACGATAAAAGTACAGATTAGCAATATGATATATTCGGAGCAGATTGTAGCATGATTGGATTAAAATTTTCACTGAAAGAATCAGATTTGGTAGAATATAAAATAAAAATGTATATTATATCACATTCATAGAAACAGAGTGATAAATAAGTCAAAGAATTTCGTTATGTAGAACATATATACGCGAATCTGTAGGCGTTATATACGGTATAGCGGAGAGAAGGGCACGATGTTTGGGGCACTCTACGAACAGTTCTTTGGAGCAAAGCTTAAAATCGACCGCGTTGAGTCGCTCTTTATGTCGGAGTAAAACGGACGACATATCTCATACGCGAACTATCGCCAGGTAGGCCCTCGGATGTTTTTTCAGAGAAGGCACGCGCTTTTGTCAGACGCACTTTGAATCGGCCTCTAGCTATTTCCTATCCGATGCTTCTAAGTCCGTAATCCACGGTTAAAGGACTGTGTTATTTCTTCGAGGGGAATTTAACGCCTCGTTCACTTTATGCGGATACTCAATGCCGAGGAGGGAAATAGTACGAATTTTACATATTATTTATTAGAATTATCAGAGAGTCTTGACTCTATTGTGCGCACTTTAGACGAAGATCTCGAAAACAATCTCGTGGAATTGCAATATTAACAGCAATAATAGGTGTTTGGAAATTTGTCTTTGAATCCTACCCCAAAATATACCGTGTGTCTCACATTTATTACGCAGTATAGAAAACGTGTCTCGAAATCAACAAATGCTCCTTTAATCATTTTACTTGGTATAATTTTTTTTTTTATGACAAAGTTAATATTCTCTTGGTGAAATAAATAATCATGTGTAAAGACCTATTTTCCTTATACCAACTTTTACTAACGATGACTTATATTTTCGCCTTTTCGGTTATTTAAAAGTAGAAATATTAATAAAATACTACATTTATTATTATTCTTATATTTATATCGATATTATCTGACATACGTACCGTGGTACCAAGACTCGTTAAAAAGTTAAATCAACCGATAAGATATGTTTTAGACGATAAACGTCGATGCGATTAAGCCGCCTTTGTGAATCACGCATAATGCATACAGCGCGGATTATAACGCGTTTCTATCATAAGCAGATGTCGATCTCGATTCCGTCCAGGCGGCTGCACAACATCCACGATCGCTTTAGCTCAATTGCCGTAAAAGCAGTCTCGAGCGATCCTAATCGCACGCGACTGTTCCTACTAAAAACTCAAGCTACGCTTCCTTTCTTTCTCTTTATTCTGGATAGACCAGGCAACAAAATTCACCGACTAACTTTTGTTATATCAATCGAGATTTACAGAATTTTCCTTCGAACTGCGGATTTCTCGGTCAAATCGATTGTCTTGCGAAAATGTCGAGACTATTATCATTATTTTTATCACAACTTTCCCCTGTTTTCAATATACATTTAGTAAGTAAGCGCCAAATTAAGAATCAAGCGAATTGAATCTACTTGAAACTAATATGAGAAACACAATTTTATTATATATATTTAATATTCTATAAAACTTAATTTTAAAGAGCTTTGTATTCAAACGGTAAATTGAATCAAAAGAAACAAAAGTCGCCTGCTAAATTAAGTTAAAATTTAAATGAAGAATCTCTCGGATTGTGTTGATCGCCCGAATTCCCCTGTCTTGCGGGGGGTCTCCTAGAAACTAGACTGCCCTTCTGAGACTCGTTTTCGCATCCTGAAATTTGTCTGCAGGTGTGTCAGGATCCATCATCAGTGGAGTTGTAAGCTCAACTATTGCGTGTCAACTTTTGCAGCAGATGATTTTTATCGTCCCGATCCGTAGAGCGCATATGTTACCGCGTGTAACCTCGTCGAGTGGCTGTTGTACGCTTCAACCTCGTTCCCGAAGCCGATATAACCCCCATTATACGTTGGAGTTGCGTTGCGTGTGTCGGGAATGCAACGAAAGCACTTTAAGGGGTCCGTCCAGCCGACCGCGTCTCGAGGACCCGCCACCGTCTGTCTAATTCTTTGAATATTAGCGGGATCGGCCGCCCTCGAAAATTCCTTTCACCCCTCTCGGGCGTCGCCTCGAGCGTGTCCAGAATACCGGTGGTTACCCCGCGGGTGATGCACGGACTATACTCTTTTCTCTATTATTCAATTTTTTATTTTCCAGGTCGTGTTGCTTTGTACGTCGTTGTCCAACTTTATAAAACGATTACGACGAACGCATTCAGTTATCGGTAACGCAGCAAGGATAGTTTTATATGAAAAAAACAAAAAAACACGAAAATTAAAATCACAAATTGAAAATTTTTTTATACAAAGCTTTGTTTTCGAGAAAATCGAATTTAACGATTGGGAAAATAGTAATATATTTCCTATATTTTAACTTGCATAATTTTCAATGAATTTGTATCATATAAAATCGATTTAACACAGTAGTTTCGTTACGATTGAACAAAAATAAAGCAGTTTATTAAATTAGAAAATACTGAAATGATCTTTTGATGTTACAAATAGTTATTGACGAACTTGAATTATTCTATATTACTTTTTTAAACAGAACACTAAATGTGTTTATTCAAACTTTGAATTAATCCTTGACCACCCTTGAAAATGAAACGCAGATCGCACTATTGTTACACGCGATGTTTGCCTGCTTGAGACAATTTTTCAGGATGGCTCATCATTAAAGTGAGCCGTGTAAATTCATCTTAAGGAGCATTACCGCGAAAGAAAGTAATACTCGCAGCCCTCTCGCCCCGCTGTTCGTTGCGTGAGTTTTTACGTACGCTTTGTGGTGCGCGGCCGGTTTTGCGTAGGGGTGAGAGACCTTATCTAAAAGCCACGAAGAGGCACTAGACGAGGGAAGTACCTCTTTCGCTGCTCCCGTTCGTTAATTCCTTTTCTACCGATAATCCACTCGAAGCTCGTCGAGTTTTCGGCTACGTACGCCGCCGCGCGCGCTGACTTCGAGAGATCTACAAACAGCCATTTACTTCTGCGCGAGCTTACGTAGGATGTATGACGGAACTGTGTGTGTGTGTGACGTGTGGATCTTCTAGATCCGCGCGCTCCACGCGAGACTTTAATTCTTCGTTCCAAATAGATCCCTCCACGATCTCTTTTACTCAACACCCTCTAATGTGTCCTATTTCCAAACGAGAGATTTGGAATCTTTATAGAGAATGGCTTTGCTTCTCGGGAAATGACTCCGAACGAAACAGCGAACCGACGCGGTGGCGAAAGATGCGACTTTGCTGAAATCGGGACGACAATTAAAGAGATGAATCTTTAGATCGACACACGACACCGACGTGCGGCGGACGTCCCGCGATCTCGACACCGATTATCGTGTATGTCGTACGATTCGCGCGCGTATATACCGTGCTCCGCTGTACCTAAACTCGCCCGAGTAAATCCAGAGGCTGCGCTCTGTGAAAGATCCGACGATATATGAAAACGGGACGCGCGGCGAGCGGACGCGCGGCGAATTGTTATTTCAAGAGAACTGCCGTCCGTCAGTTCGTTTGTCCATCGCTCCCGCCGCGATGCGATGTGTAAACAGGGAAAGTTAAACAAGATAGGGATATATAACTGGTGTGTACGTAAGAACACGGTGCGCAGGCATGAAATTCAAGGCTAACAATGTCGACCTCGAACGACAAGCGCTTCTGATGTGTGAATTTTGTCCATTGAGTCCTAGCACGTCTTGCTGCATCGAAAAGAGTTTGACGCACTGTTCCCGTGAAATCAATCTTATTTTAAAGCGTGAGGCTTCGCAGACTTTTTTTATACGAAATAAAAAATTCGGTTATTTTTACTCCAGCAAATTTGTTAAAGAAGAGCTAAATAGAACAAGCTGTGATACGATTTAATGTACGAAATTCTGATAATTGTCAATGGAAATGTCATCTGCGGAATTTGGTTTTTAATCGTGAGAGAGATTAAATCACGAAGAAGCAGTGACTGCTATCCTCCAGGTAACATCTCTCAGGTGGAAACGTCGGCCTATATTTATCTTTGAAAGGCATGCCCCTTGCGAAAAGGACCACAGGGGTCCGGCAAAAATTTACTTTGCCGCGAGAGACTTTAACTTCCGATTAACTTGCAGGAGTTTACTCTTGTTCAGACAGGATGAAACGCTTGGCATCCGAACGATTTGGTTTTCTTCGGACCCTGTCAACATTACCTTTTCAAACTAATTTGTGAAAACAAACCTATATAATCCGCTTAGGATCTTAATTTCCAAGATGCCGCATGTAGAATTACATTGCTTTATTTGTTGATTTTCTTTTGCTGCCAATATTGTGTATATTATAACAAACATCATATATAACGATTTTTTAATACGATTTTCCAGTAAGAAACTTTACGTAATAAATTTCACAGTCAGAGAGGTCATTAAGCTTGACTTATATTTCAGTGAAACATTTTAAAATAATTTTGTAGCGGTTTTTCATTTAATTTTTGAAGTATCTCGTCGTTTGATCCTTATTGTTACTTTGTTACGAAAACAAAAACAACGTGATGCGTGAACTTTACACGAAACAGCCTGTATGAGTCTCCACCAACTATGCAAAATTTCAAAGTGTTGTTTTCGAACTGTTACATAAAGTAGAACCCGGTATCTCCTTACACGTAGGACAAATGTTACGAGAGGGTCAAACGTAATTCGAGCTTCTTTTCGCTCGTTCCACTTTACGAGTCAGACCCCACTCAGCACCATCCTCTCTTTCTCTCTCTCTCTCTCTCTCACTCTCACTCACTCGTTGTAACGATCTCTCCTATCCAGGTAACGCGTGTCGCCGTTTGACATTAGTTGGCCCATTAAATGCCGATAAATCTGGTGGGTGGCACGCGAAGTCGAGGGGAGGCGCGATTATATCGCGCGTGTGCTACGAACACGTCGACACGCGTTCGGGAGGCATCGAGTATCTGTTAGCCTCTGCTCGAACAGAGTCAAGCCCGTAGGTAGGTAGGCGGCCAGGACGAGGTCGAGAGAGCGAGAGAGAGAGAGAGAGAGAGAGGTAGGAAGAGGAGGCGGATAGAGTGGACGATTGATCAAGTTAGCGTAACGTCATTACGTCGCGAGTACATCGGGGGTTGACGCAAAACGACGGCCACCTCCTGCCCCTCGCTAGGTACAACAGCCTCCTCGGGCAATTTGACTCGACACCAACCTTCGCCCGGATTATCCGGTTGGTGGCCTATACAGCCTCGAGCCGGCGCGGGTGATTCTCTCGGTTGGGGTTCGTTACGGACGTGGCACAAACGAGCCGTATA
The DNA here is from genome assembly GCF_003070985.1 of Temnothorax curvispinosus. Taxonomy (NCBI): domain Eukaryota; kingdom Metazoa; phylum Arthropoda; class Insecta; order Hymenoptera; family Formicidae; genus Temnothorax; species Temnothorax curvispinosus. The sequence goes on from NW_020212990.1 coordinate 219,408, forward strand.
CGCTCCCGGCACCCGCCGTACGTATACATTTTTCTTTAGGCGGACCTTGTGCATTCGCGATAAAACAGCGATATCGATATTATACCGCGCGACGCCGCAAATTCGAACGAAGTCTCGGTGGAATGAGTAACGAAAGAAGAAAAAAAGAATAAGGTTTCTCATTCATGAATAAAAATGATACTTTATTGGAATGTAAAGGCGCTCGCTCGCATATATTGTGAATAAATATCGCACAAATGAATTGAATTTTCTTCGGATTAAATCGATTCGGATATAACCATCGCGTTATTCAGCTAGTAATATCTGTTTAATGAGAGCGTTATGTCCGTCGATAACAGGGACTCGTGGGTTCGCTTCGATGGAGGATTAAACGCGTGCGAATGTCTGCGTGCAAAGAGCTCTGCACGCCGCACGACGATGAACCTGCGCGAATACCGGGGATCAACTAACGTCAAATTATGATTAGGGCTGTTAATTGTCCCGTGTTGATCCTGCTGAGTGGGTAGCCCGAGGACAAACACGATTCCGCCTCCCTTTTGTTGTTTTAACTCAATACCGTCGGCCGGAGATGACTTACCGATTACCTAGCGTGATGTCTGAAAACCAGGGGTCTTCCAGCCCCCAAATAGAAATGACTTTCTGGTTACCGCGAAGCGATGCGTGGAGTAATTGCGTGCGGCCGGAAAGGCGCGACGATATACGTGATTTTATTCTGCTTTATCTTATCCTATTCTATTTTTTATTCGCGAATAAATTGAAAAGTGATCAACTTTATCCTAGTTTGCATAGATCTAAATAGGAACATAAAATTGTAAGATATTTAAGCCTTGACATCCCTGAAAAAAGTTTAATCCTTAAAAAATCTTTCGATCATCAAGAAATATTTAACTTTAAATTGTCCAAAGATTTCATACGTAAAAAAATATTTTATGTCACTGTAATTACTCGGAAAAGAACGAAGCGAAGAAACGTTAAAATCGATCTCTATCGACACGTAGAACGTGCTTTTTCCTTAGCTTGGGCTTTTAATTTTAGCATCTTTTCAGAATCGGCAGATGAGGGGATTGATGCGATAAACCGGAGAGCATCCCTGTTAAGGGATGTCGATATTTGCAGTCCGAATATATGCACCCTCGGCGCGCGAGTGCCGCGAATGCATTACAAAAGAACTGGTAGCTTGCGCTACAGGACGAAGCACAAAAAACCGTTTCCGTTCGACTTAACAAACTGACAATCTTGCTTCGTAAACATATTAATATCTACCAATAAATATTTTAACGTTAAACATAATACCGATTTTGTGAAAAGAGAAACTTGGACTCATTTTAAGACAAAATTTTAAGTAAAATAATATTTGAATAAAACAGAATTTAGCGTTATGTTATCTATGTTATCATTTCTTTTGGGAAAAACAAACAGTTTAAATGTAAATATAAAAAGATGTAAGTGTAAAAGATAAAAGAAGAAGAATGAAAATGTAATAAATTGTCGAAAACAGGGCTCAATAACTTTTGTGTTAATCTGTAGATGCGACGTCGGGGCAACTTGCATGCATCCCTAGGCTGATATCTTCTGCATAAACGACATAGAAGTGCAGAAAGAAGTGTAATTATGACGGCATTCTGTCCGTCTGTAGATATCGCGGCGCAACGCGGACTGCAAAAGCCAGCGACATATTCATGTGTGCGTTATGCGAGGGTGCTGGGAGTGCACTTGAGAGACGCGAGCACGCGTTGCAGGACGTTCGATTAACCGCATTGCATTTGACAACCAAGAAATCGCCAATCTGTGTAGTTCAAGACACGTCAAATTCTTGAATTCTCAATTACTCATAAAGTATAATTGATGTGCTTAAAAATTTATTTTCCGTCAGTTATAGAAATCGAAGAAATTTCTTATAATGGTGGAATTTTTCGTATAAATCTTTATATCTATTTTACGAGAATATTTCGTCAATAAAAGAGAAAAAGAAGAGAGGGAGAGATAGATATACTTATAGTGTTTCAATATTAGCGAACTTATATAAATTAAGCCTCAAAATAAATCCTCAAGGAAAAGTCGACTCGAAAGCTAAAGAATCTGTGGATGAGATATACACGATAGGATTTCGATGTACTTTAGAAAATTAGAAATTAAGATATATCGAGTATATTCCGAACAGGATTTAAGGGGGTTAATGCCAATGTTAAGGGCGAACATCCGTAAGTTAATGGCGCCGTTTCCCCCGTTATCGTGTCAAAGAACCACGCTGGTGGCACAGTCGTGCCGTTGCGTTGTCGATCGTTTCGTCTCTCGTCTGTGCCGATAGATCTCGAAAACGGCGGTAGCGACGTGATGTTTGCACGGCATTGAGCTCGCCCTCTGCTCTACGGGATTCGATCCCTCTTCCGACGCGCACGCCATGGGGTTGCCGACCGCAGTGCAAGGGGATGAGACCGGGGGGAGGGAACGAGGACTCGGTGGTACGCAAACCCATTATTATGATTATTATTCGTGTAGCTGAATCGCGCGCGCAACCGCGATCTTCTTGCCTTCTCTCTTATTCTCTCTCTCTCTCCCTCCTCTCTCTCGCCGATCCGATCTCTCATTCTCTTATCCGACATTATTCTACGATTCAACATTCCTTGCGCTATTCGTACCTACGTTGCCTTCGTAGTCGAAGACACTTCCGGCAATCGTACCTACATATTTTGGTAATACTTCTAGTTACTTCCACTATTTTTGTAAATAGTTCACGATGCATGCTATTGATGTATCGTGTAGCAACGAAAACGCAATTGTAACAACGATTGTTTCGGATAACAAAGATTTGATATCACCGACAGGTTTTCGCGGACGCGGCCCAATAGATCAAAACTTTTCGGAAAAGCGGAGGGAAAATGAAGAGGTGGGATAAAAGCTACGATAGGCGGATCAAGGGGGAGGGCGGGGAGGGGGGGAGAGTGTAATTTGCCTCTAATGCGACACTCGACGTAGCAGCTGGCTCCACCGGCCCTCTGCTTTTCCATTCGCCACTCGGCCGCAACCGGCAACAGTAGCGATAATAATAACAATACTGGTAACAATGCCCAGGAGTGGCTAGGCATTGTAACACCGCACCGCGCGAAGGAGGGGAGGGGGGAGACCGGGTACTTGGAGTAACAATGCGAGCGCAAAATGGAGGGACCCATCTGCGTGTGCCCCGTGCCTAAGGGGACAAGGGGGAAGGAGGACGCTCTCCGGAGGGAACAGGACGAGAGAGAGAGAGAGAGAGAGAGAGAGAGGGAGAGAGAGAGAGACGACGGCGAGATAAATGCAATTCGTCGTCACGCGCTCCGATGCCGTCGCCATTTTTTTGCTGGTTGCATCCGCGATAAGAGATTTCCTTTCGAGATGAGACGAGCAGCTGATTCGTCCGTGATTCCGCGATTTGGCGAGTGCGCTAACACCGCGCGATGAATACGGGCGATTTGAGGCGCGATTGTCGAGCAACGTTGGCGGACAGTAAGGCACGAAGAATATAGCAGCTAAATGTGCGGAGCATTGCATTTACATTTTACAAAAACATTTATAAGTTATCCGTGCGATCTCCAAAATGTATGCGAAACCACGTAATTTGTATTTTACAAAACGTACGTTACGTGACGTACGACGAAAGATAGAGATATGAACATATGCAGGGAGAAACGTAAATCGTTCGCAATTTCCTTCCCTCCCCTGATCCCGCAATCGCTACAATCTACTATGAAACTCGTCGAAACTTATCCACCGATTGTGCCCGTTCGCCCTGGGCGCGCATGAAAATCCCGGCTGATTGCAATCAGGCCTCTTTGCCGACTTCCGTGCTTGACACGGAATCGACTCGTCACCATCGCTCGAAGGGCTTCGCACAGGCGCTCGACTCTTCCGGTTTAAGGAAGCGCTATACGTTTCCACTTTGAGAAATCTCTCGCTCGTCATGTAAAGCTTCTGTTTCAGACCTGGCTACCGTTAACTATATAGGCATTTTCATTTCGCCTATTTCTTTGCCGTAAACTGTTATATACGAATGTCCGAACATGACGCGTTCTTTTCGAGAATGCTTATGATGAAAAAAGCATGTGAACGTTTGCTCTTTGCAGGCCAAACTATTTCTCGCAAATGAGCGAAGATCAAATATTTTGTTCTCAATTGCCTTTAATTATTTCATTTTATTTCCAAGTTGGTCTAACACGAATAAAGTAATTTTTATTAAATAATTTATTTATAGAGGAATTTATGGAGATCCCAAAAATGTAATTTGTTAATTATAATCGCGTATGGGTTCATATACTTGAAGAATTATGCGATAAACTATTGCAATATGTATCATGTCAAGTCCAATTCGACGTAGGACCGTAAAAGATATTTAAGATATTTATGGCGCTTAGCGTAAGTTAAGTTATACGTCGATAACTTAACGTCCCCGTGGAGCGTCGCGTTACAAACGTCGCGCGATGACAAACGGTACAATTTCGACGCGCTTGTTTTCAAAGGGCTGATAAGTGAATTGAACCAGACGGAGAGACGAACGGTAGACGGAACGATAGACCGAACGAGGGGGAGACCCTGCGTGCTACGTGCGTGAACGCAGGATGCGGCCAATGAGCCACGTAACAATTATTTATTGTTGCCAGACCGCTGTGCCGCATCTCGAGCCGGCCAGACCTGTCTGCGTCCAATGAAAATGAATACGCTCGTTAAAATCGCGGCGTATGCCGGAACCAACTATCTTATCCGCTCGTTAAAGCGACAAACCGTGGATATCTTCGTCAAGATTCATAATAAAAACACTTGCGCGAAGCATCTTACCGGACGAGTTTGCCCTGGCGATTAATTCGGCGCGCCGAATATCGGATAAACGAACCGATTGATGCTTGGCAGTCCGTTTATACTTTTTGCATAACGGAGGTTGAGATCCGCGGTTAAAGGGACATCCGACGATTCCGCGGGACGCCCGGAATACGAGTAACAAGTAATCAACATACCTGCGTGGGCGTTAGATGAATTAAGGACGCCAGATGCTCCCGCTCGGGCGCGCTGAGGTACTTTTGCTGCTTGAATCGCCTTTCGAGCTCGTAGACCTGGGCCTGGGTGAAGAGCACGCGTCTCTTCCGTCTCTGCGCGAGGGGAAATTGCATCGCGCCGACGCCCATGCCGACGCCGACTCCGACGCCGACGCCCACCCCCATTCCCGACGACTTGGTCATGTCGCCCATCGACTGGCCCACCGAGCAACCGGCCATGTTGGTCCCGCCGGCCGCCGCGGCGCCCATCAGCCGCGAGACTGCAAAACATATTTAAGAAACCGGGAATGATACTTTGCGAGCATTCTCTTTCCGCATGCAACTTTTTTATGAAAACTTACGGCCTATATATAGCTTAGCGACAAGAGATGTATCGGTTTCGCAAGTTTTCCTTGTTTCTACATTCTGATACTGATATCGTTTCGACCTTATTTTTACATTATCCGTTGCGAATAGTTTTAGATTTAATATATTCACGGTCTATATATATCTATGTATATAATGTATACGAAGTATTTGTGGTACCCTTTCGTGTTAGACATAGCGACGAGATTTAAATGATTGAGAATTAAGTAAAAAAAATTGTTACCAACGGCTTCGATGTAGTGACAGAGATTATAATAATTATGACATATTCATATTTTCATAAGTATACGTCTAAGGCGTGTATGGTTGAACGATTCCCTCTAAATTTGAGCTACCGAGGGCTACCCAGACGAACGAGCGAGCGAGCGAGCGGTCGTCTATCCCTTGTCAGTTGGAGGCTGTCAAAAATGAACGCGCTTGGGCGCGGACAAAGGGAACGATTTAGGCGCTGCGAAGTGCTACGTCACCGCGAGAGCACGGGAGGTCCCGAGATGAAGTCCCGAAATTATTATGCCTCTGAGAACCGTATTCTCGAGCCGTCAGTGAAGTCGAGGGCGAGAAAGAAATACCACTTGAGCGCAGGAACAAACACCGTCAAATTTGTTTACCCCGGCGCGCCCGCGTATACGGGAGAAATCGGTGGAGCCCCGCAGCTCAAATCCGGAGCGCGCACCGAGCACCGAGCGAGAGAGAGTCGATTGTCGTTATATTTTCGCCGCCGGCGGAAGAAGGCGGCGCATATTTTCGTCCGGGGGCTCCTCTCATTACGCGGATATCCGGAGCGCTTGTATATACTCGATAGCCTATATTTCGATAGCCGATTCGAGCACCGGACGAATTCGCGGCTCCGTCTCACCTCCCATCTGGATTGTTGCACTGTGATCACGAGATCACCTGCGTTCGAACTGATCAAACCTAACTCGCGCTTGCCTATTGCGATATGTATATATGTTCCATCCACAAATTTTCAAAACTGTAACGATCTCTTGAAATCAACTTAACAACTCTTTCTATATAAATTCATAGAGCTCTTTCCGTAATTAATTTACATTGCGCAACTCCGAAAAAAGCCTCTGTCAGGTATTGATACGCGAATTATCTCGCGTTAATATTAATTGGTGCCGCGAGGAATTTCTCGTAAATCACATCAGTGATGTAAATTATTATGTTTCTCGTATATACGACGCTATCCCTTTTTTAAGTCGCTCGTCAGCAGTCATCGAGAACAATGCGTACGGGTAGGACTGACGGGACGGGATGTTTCGATGTAACTTCTGCCAATACACGAAGGCAGATCCCGATGATGGGCGAACAACGCGCGTGCAGGAACTCGTTAAGTAAATTGACGTTTTCTTCAACGTCTACCTGACCACCGGCGTTGCACTCTGCCTCACGTCGAACATCCTCCCGTATTTCGAAACGTAATTATGTGGCATAGCGACCGACGGGGAGAGAGGGGGGAGGGAAACCCTCCTCCGCCTCGGCTCTTCACCTTCCAATTAGGTGACAAAAGCCCAAAGATTTCTCGCTCCGAATCACAGACGCCTTCGCGTACCGCCCACAGTGTGAAAGTCGTCCAATCCAGCGGGATAAAAATATCTCTGTCTGATGGCATGTAGATTTAGGCGTAACATTTAATGTCACGCGTCGATTCTGTAATTTTGCTCATTACGTAATTTCGCGCGTCACTTTAATCTTACTTGAATATTAGATCTCATTTAGAATGTTAAATCATATGTTACAGGATCTGTGTATAACTATATTAAGTTTGCTTACAGAATCCTTATATTCACTGTCTCGTTCCACGTAATGCAGAGGTAAATTATAAATAAAATTGATTCTTGAATAACGCAATGTTTTTCTGTTAAATATGTGGTTAGAAAATAACTTGATTAGAATCAATAGAGATTAAAATTCGTAATTAATCTTAAATATTTAATAGGGAAAGATTAGAACGAAAATAATAAGTATTCAGAACAAAATTGACAGTTTATCATCGTGAAAATAATAGGGAGTTAATTAAAGCGAATGAGTTAAATATAAAAAAAATATGTATAAAAAGAGAAAGGATACAATAAAACAATACAAAAGAAATAATCATTCTTGCGAGTTTAGAGTGCAATAAAAACTTAAATTTTTCAAGTGCGAGGAATTTTTTAAATAATTTAGACATAAAATAATATACAACTTCTGGTTTATAATTTAAGATCAATATGTGCATAATTATGCATTTTCCTCAACAATATATTATTTCCATCAATTGATCCATTTTAATCACGATTTTAATTATATTTAATTACACAAGACACAAGATTAATAATAAAGGAATGGAGTCGCGTGTTGTCGTTAGTCCACAACACGGTGCTGCATACACGATATATGCAAATATCGTAAAAAGTTACAAAAGAAATTCGTACAAATAACGCTCACGTATAGCGATGAGGGAAGACGTTTTTAATAGACCATTATTAAAATGCAAATCACGAACGATAGCACAATCGATGGTGCAATATATCATCGAAAGACGTCAGACTGCGAATGGCGCAGTGATATTAAAATGCTAGATCGAAGAGCAAGAGATTAATGAACAGATTCTCCTTGATCTGAAAATTCATTTTTGATAGCACCAGCAAACAGTATGTGTATGTAAATTTACAGCCTGTCTCTTCATAAAATTATAAAGAAATGCTACGAAGGGATATATCCAATTCAACATTATACATTACTGATTTTTGGCAAAAGTTCTTTCGCGATTTACCCTGCCGTTTCGCGCAAAACGCGTAATCTACATAACGTCGCCGCATAATCGCCAGTTCCAGAAGACGCGAAACGCATCGGGGAACGACTCGTTTTGCAGGGCTTTCCCTGCGCTCTGTTTATTTTGCAAGGGGCGACGAGATAAGTCCCGCGAAATCGAATTCGTATGGCGCGGACGGGCATCCGCGCCTCGTCTCGAGGCCTTTAACTCGAGGACCAGTCCCTCTTATTTGTTTAACTAAAATCCTCAGCGCCGTCCACTAGTCGCGCTTTCTCGAATTCTGGATCGATACGAGCGACGAGCGAGATCGGCTCGCTAAAGTGGCGCGTGCGATGGACGAAAATCCACACAGAGGAAGAGACGAGCGCGCCTTGTTGACACAAGTCGCATGAAAGATGCGCGCATTGTTGGTCGACGGTGGTATGCGCGACGTTCCTTTTGTGGACACTGAAACGCGAAACTTATGCGGCGCCCTGGACATCCAAATGGATCTTCCACCCGAAGTGTCAAAGCTCTCCTACACTTCCCGAAGACGCTTTTACGCCAATCCTTTTAAACTGTTCCACTCGAAGAATATCGCTGACTGCAAATCGCAGACCACTCTACCCGCATTTGTGTTTACTTCACGGACGATTAAACTTAAAAGTCTTGTTTTAAAATACAAAAATAGATTTAGAATCCCTCTTCTTTGTTGTAGTATACCTATCTAGAAAGTTAAACGAGACTTGAGGAAGATCAACGATTTCGAGGAAACCGATTTGTATCCCCATTTTGTACGAAAGCTGTATCATTGCAATCCTTTTCAGCTCCTATCCTGACAATTTATGTTAGCTTATTTGTAGAAAGTCTGTACACGCTTTTGGAGATAAAAATAAAATTCTTCTCTACCGTAGAACACTTGGAAACGGTTGTAAACTGAGAAATGCCCACGGGTTCTCTTCTTACCAATTAACGATGGCGCATTTTCGTCAACTTTGTAACGCGAGACCGACACTCTCCTCGTCGATCCCTAAATGGAGCTGAGATATCCATGGTCTTGTCGTTACAAGCCTGATAAAAGCCTGACGGACGTGACTCTTGGAAGGCGGAAGGAATAGCTCGTTGTGAGATAGGATTTTTATCCGAGTACAACATACACGTACAAACGAGCGTACAAACATACAGCGTTATTCTCTCTTTCCCTTTCTCTCGCCCGGCAGTCGCTTCGGTGCCGCGCGCTTCCGGCATTTATACACAAAACGCGAAACACAAGGATTTTGATGAATATCTGATAACGTTAAACTCTCTCGCGCGGCGTGATTCCTCATCGACGTCCCTACAGATTTCACTCGCTGATTTTTCTATCGGTGATTAAATAACAGGTGTAGATCGTGCGTCCGATGTCGGATTTTCATGCTAACGATCATCATCGTCGGGGAGAAACACGTCTTTGAAAGTGTAAGCGTCATATATTCTATGAGACTACGCCAAGCCTTTCTGATAAATACAGACCCCTCGAAACTCATTTAACAGGCTGACAGAATGACTGTTTGCATTCGATAACTCGGTAACGTTTAGCGGACAGACTAACTGTCCGAGACGTAATTCATCGAACCACAGTCGCTGAATTAATCAATATGTAGACGAAGTTCGCGGAGGCTTTTTGCTCGTCTGACGAGCATGTAAATGTATGTGGATATACCTGACAAAATATTCCCTCCATTAGCGCGAGCGTAAAGTCGTTTCTCTCAAATTTCGATGAAAATGATTTTTATGCTTATCTACCACGACTGACGTAATTGCACTTTCCCACGTCTGTAAAGGCCGCACGGTGGTACTTAACAAGAACTTTGCGAATAAAACCGATGATAAAGCAAAATGGGAAGGAAATAATCCTTTAGAAAATATTTTGTAGGATATAATAGCAGTTCTATAGAAAATTAATATCAAATTAACAAAACATGAAAATTTGCTCATTAATTATCTCGTATTAACGCTTTTTTGTTCAAATACAATATGACATATTTTTCTATCTTCTCTTGCAATCTCTTTCACAAAACTGCTAATATATATGTATATATATATGTATAATATTAATATAATTTACCGCATTGAGAGATTAGACGTACCACAATTTAGCTAAAGTTTCTTTCAGGTTTCGTTCGTTTTAGGCAGAACCGTGCATTATTCGGGTCTTTCTCATTTGATTTTCTTTGAATAAAAGACAAGCTACTCACTGGCAAATCGCGGATCATTGGTGGCTGGTGGCGCCGGTGCGTACCACGGATGATGGTGCGACGAAACCGCGTGGGACCTCATGGGGTCCGTGGCTGTGGCCGTGGCGCCCACGCCGGGCCCGGCGTGATGGTACGGCGACAATTCCGCGGCGCAATATTGATATTGCGACGTGAGCTGCATAGTCGCGTAAGGATTACCCATGGCACTCATGCCTCCGCCGGCACTACCGCCGCCGCCACCGGGGGCGGCCCCGTTGGCAACGGAAACCGGTCCGGGGGTGCTGCCGCCGGGCGTCGAACCGCCGTGGAGCGGCGGGCTGCCGCTGCTCGCGCTCGAGCTACCGGTGTTACCACCCACCCGTGCACCGCATGCGTTCCCGTAAGGTGAACCCTGGGAATGCGTAACGACGCCGACACCAACACCGACGGCGGCGGCAGCGGCGGCGAGCTCGAGCTTCCGATAGGACTCCTCGATCGGCGACAGAATATCGGTGACGCTGAAGGGCGTAGTGTGGGCACCGCCAGCAGTCTGCACGTGAGACGAATGCTGCTTGGGCGACAGGCTCATCGCCAGGTCGATCCCATTGAGGTCAGACAGCAGGCCGGCCTGCTCCAGCGATTGCTGATGCTGCTGCTGCTGTTGTTGTTGTTGTTGCTGCTGCTGCTGCTGCTGTTGCTGTTGCTGTTGTTGCTGCTGATGATAAGTCGTGGCGTTGCCATTACCGCCTTGATTGCCGCCGCCGTTTCCGCCGCCGCCGCTGCCACCGCTCATCTCGGCGAGCCCGACGCCGTCGAAGTACTTGAAGCTCGCGCTTCGCGGAATGATGAGGCCGGCGCTAGCCGTAACAACGGCGCATTATGACGTTACCTCTGCTCCCTTTCTCTCTCTCTTGCCCTTTCTCGTCTAGCTCGTGCCGCTCGCCGATCGCCGATCGCCGAGATCGCGCCGCCAACGTGTTCCTCGACACGACACCGTCGTACCCCTTGGGGGTCACGAAATCCGAATGTCCCGAATCTTCGCCGTGGAGTTTCGAAAGTACTTGAACCGTCACTTGAACTCGATCGCTCACTCGAGACCGAAAATCAGTACACACGGGTTAGTTAATCTCACAATGCCACAAGTCACTCCCGTACGTCGACGCGCTCACTTATTACTACGATGGATCACGGGCGCACAATAAAAAAAAAATAATAATAATTCCGTTTTCACCAACACCGGGGCCGTTTGACCCCGAAATCGATGTAGAGCCCGCAGTCATTCCCCGCGAGCCGGTGTTCGTCCCCTTTTCTCTTTCCGTGATCCCGATCACGTTTAAACGCACGCATAGCTCTTGCAATCGCGAGAACAAATTTCCACACCCGCGAGATGCCGCGGACACTGTCGACTTTCTAATCTCGGCGACTATCGAACCCCCGAGCTTCGTCCTCACTGTATTTTACTTGACGTCGATGATGGACACACTTTATCCATTTTCTCTCTCATATATTCGTCGTCCACCGCGTGTCGTTGCTTTCCGGATCTTCGCGCCGCAAGATTGACATTAAGGGCGAAGGGACGCAGGGTCACGTGGCGCACGCGGCGAACTGTCACACATAACCGGAAAGAAATCGAGGCCGCGGTCGGCCGGCGGCCGACTCGGATGGCTCTCCCGTAATCGTCGGATCTCTCGACACCGTCGGGCGTGAACGTACGTAAGCCGTTCGCGTCGTCGTTGCGTCTCGCTCCACGTAAATCCGAAACGGACGAGGAAGGATACGGACGCGGTGACACGGCGACCCTGCACACGTGGTCGAGGATAGTGGCCGGCCAGAGCCGGCCGGCGGCCGACTGAAATCACACGGGGGTCTTCGAGTCCTTGGATTCCGCCGATAGAGAGACGATGGTAGATGTACCACTCTACGCTTCGCCTCCACCTTCGTCGAGGATACACTCTCCGTAGGAGAAGAGCCGCTCTATGGATGGATGGATGGATGGATGGCTGGCTGGGTGGCTGCCTGCCTGCCTGGCTGGCTGGCTGGCTTGCTGGGCTGGCTTGGCTGGCTGGCTGGATGGATGGATGAATGAATGGAGAGGACTTCTGTCGGGTACTCCTGGAGAGGTCCTCACGGCCGCTTAGACCCACTCGACCAGCGCTCGCCCGCTCGCGCTCGCGCTCGTTCGCTCGCTCGCTTGCTCGCCCGCCCGGGCACAGGCCCCACAGCCTCTCGCGGAGAACCCGTACGACGACACGATGAGTGGAGTGCCCACTACGGAGAAGTGCCTGCTACCAAGAGTCGTGATGAGATGTCCCCTTTTGCGTGTGAGAGAAGGGTTTCCATACGCCGTGGAGAGGAGCGGTGAGGTCCGCGACGAGGAGAAGTGGATGCTGGAGATGCCGCCGTACGGTCATTGGACGAGCGCCGTCGTGCGGGCGGCGCGACCCTTCCGTCTCGTCGTTCATTGGGCCGCGTCGGTCCACGCCGCTACCGTCCCGGGGACGTGCCCACCGCGTCGGCCGACACGCCGTTGGTGCCCATGCCCGAGCGTGCCGGCACGCGTCTGCCTATCGCGACGCTCGCGCGAGGCTGCGCCCGACATTGTGGCGGCCGCCACGGCCCCGCCACGCGCAATACCGTGCGAACGCCCGACTCCGGGCGGCCATCCGGCGCCGCCTCCAAACCTTTACGGCGACAAAAGGGCGGGGAAAAACCGACGGCGGAAAAATGTTCGCGGGCACACGCGCCGAAATTCACGTCGGGGGCTCAGCGACCGACGGTACTTTTCGATATCTGCGTCGGCTGTCACGCATCGCTTCCAAGCGCATAAATCCGGACTCCCTCGGCGAGAGAAAGCCCCGAATTCTCCACGTCGCTACTAAGATCTCTCGCACGTTTCTTTCTTTTTTTTTTCCCCGGACGGAACGCGCGGTGGTTCCGTCGCCGTGGTCTCCTATGTGGCTGCCGGCGCAAGCGTGGAAATCAGGCATTGCGTTTTCAGTGGTGTTAATCCGATGAATCTCTCTCACGCGGGTGATATCGGTGAGATTCGCCTCCGTTTTCTTGTGCATCCGATAACGAATCCGATGCGTTAGTGCATGCTGGTGCAAACTACAAAGGCTGTTGTACACAAACTTATCTAATTGCAAAAAAAAAATTTATTAAACGTTTTGATCAAGGAATTTTGACCAAGGAAACGTTTGACAGATATCCTGCCAAACTACGTGATGTAACTTGTGCTGAACACTTCTTGTATATTTTTGTGTCACTTTGTTATCACTTTGTGTATGACAGCCTTCAGTGAAGACACTAATGCGCACTGGTGCATCATATTCGTCATAAAAACATCATCGGTATAGTTTAACTTCCAAAGAAATCACAGATGTGCAATTCTTTTATGTAAAAAGGAAAGGGATATATATTTGGTCCCCTGGAGCATATTTAAATAATTTAAGTATTGTGTGCCGCAATAAAAATATTCTCAAATGTTCTTTGCGTTTTTCAAAAGTATAACGAGAGGAGTTAATTTTGACAAGTGCAAAAAATACCGGAAGCTTTTTATTTTGACGGATGATATATTTTGATTGTTGAATTTGCTCCTTAAATTTGAAATGTATTTATTTTTTTTCCTCTGTAAATATCAGTCGCGAAATGCTTTGTCGGGCATAAAGTTAAATGATTTTAATTTTAATGTTAAAACTAACCAATCGATTATTTTAATTGTTAATTTTTTTTAACGTCAGCCATCGTGTTATTGACCGCGGCACAATCATAAATTGTTTAATTAATTAAAAAAGAATTCTTGGAATTTTTAATGTTTTGAAAAAACCTATCGCTTACAATGAAAAATTGCGTGGGTGCTTCCATTATTTTTCTTTTACAGAAAAAAGAGAGAAGGAGAACAAATTTCATTGTACCAATGGTCAGTGAAATAAAGTCGATATCGTTGTGTGATTATTCTTATATATTAAACTTTTTTATAGAATGAAATGAGACATCTAAAAAGGGTGTACTTCTCTTTGAAATCCTGAGAATATGTAAATATTTGTTGAAGATGATATTGTAAAGTTTGAAGAGAATGAACTGTAGTAACACAATAAAAGAACATTCGTGTTATCGCAATACCGACATTATTGAAATTTTTTTAAATACTCAAGTGTATCGTTTTAATCACTTCTGAATTTTATGTAGGTACTTATAAAATGTAGGAGGGATCTTTAATTACCTCTTTAATTATTTCTTATATAAAACTTTTTCAAGATAACCAACGAATAAGATAGAAATGTATTATGATTGAGAAAAATTACTAAAACTTATTATTTTATAAGTTTAGCATTAATATTTGACAGATATTATAAATTTTATTAAACTTTTGAATATATGTACGTTTTACATTATATTCTATGCATATGTATATATATACCTATGTATAATATATTTTAATAGATAAAAAAGAAAAAAAAGAAATAATTTTGATGAAATCATTTACGTATTAAAATACTTTATTTTGTAAATTTTACTTTTAATTGCAATAACGTTTCAAACAGTAATTTAATCAAGATAAAAATTAATGACACCGAGAATGTTGCAAATCCACATTAAAAAACTATTGTTTAAATGTATAAAAATAAGAAATATTTTTGCAAATAAGAAATACCTTTTAACTTTATTTCAAGCTAAAGATCTTCATTTTATTCGAGATCTTCAATGTCTTCAACGTTTTGCAATTCCTTTTCCATTTTTCTTTACTTTTTTATATTCTATTAATAAAGGGTCTTTTTTTTAGAAGGATTTTTTTTTATACAATGTAGTACTCAAGCGATCTCGTACTAAAGTCTAAAAAGAACTTAAACACACATAAAAAACACCAAGGATGAAAATTACTGCCGTCCTTCGAAAATATTCTTTCATCCTTCGAGACTTATTCAAATGGGTTTGCATAAAATTGCGTAGTACGTACCTACGCGCAGAAAAATCAATTAGTCATATGTCAATTAGTCATATGAAAAATGCAGCGACATGGCACTCTTTCCTTATATGTATACATAAGGATTTCTCTATCCATATTACGCACGAGGTAAATTCCAGTTTGGAAGGAGAGATTTAAAATGGAGAATAGATTGTATCTCGACCTACGTCCATTTATATTTCATTTTTTTTTTATTTATATAAGCTACAAAAAATTATTAGCCTTAGGGTAGGCATAAGGTTTCGATCAAAATCCGATTAACTTATAAATAGCTTATTCTTACTTAAGCGACACTTACACTGTTCTGTTATTACGAATAGAATTTTTGCTTTTTTGTTTGTTGATGACATCGGAAAGAAAAATTAAATAATTATTATTATCGTCGTCTAATCTATTAGATTAGAGACCAATATAAAAAATTTCCTTTGGACAGTTTAGACAATTATTCTGCCAGTTGAATTAATCGCCGATCAATTTGTCGCGACATCTATACCGTTTTGTTATTGCGAATAGAATTATTTATTTTTTGTTATTTAGCACGTAGAAAGAAAAATTAAATCGGAGACGACAATATAATAGATACGGCCGCATACAAAAGTTGCTTTAGGCAATTCTGCCGGTTGAATTATAATCGTCGATCAACTTATCAAACATCAATCATACTATATTTTACAATATTAATGTAAGTATATTTATTTATTTTTTATCGTTTGGCATGTCGAAAAAAAAAAATAAAATTGAAAACGACAAATATACATATACATTTTCCTCTAAACAATTCTGTCTTTCGAAACAATTCGATTAAATTAACAGTCGCGGTTAAATCAAGCAATGTTTAATCGATTTTTTTTATTAAAGAAAAAAGAAATACAGCCAGTAGGAACAGGCATATTTTTGGCCTATTTTCGGCGTATTTCGGTCGAACGCTCCTTTAGAATCCAACTAGTGTCATCTGGCGAATATCCAGACACAATTATTCGTATTCCGATCGAAAATAGCATGCGTGCTGTCATCTAACGGCGGTCGCGATAAAACTAACGGCTTAAAAAAAAAAAACGCCTGCAATTATCTCGTCTCGGAGTGGCGCCGGGCGCGAGACGCGTGTTTATCGATTAAAGCTCACTATTGAAAGAGATAGAAAATGATAAGAGGCAGAATGTATCAATACTTACCGTGCTTTGCTCTTATCATTACGTAAACACCCCGTTCGAAGTGCACGATATTCGCATTCTCTTTAACGTACCGTTAGAAGAGAACTCTAAGGTCCTAACGGTGAAAAAAAGTATAGGTTTCCTCCTCAGTTACCTTCTCGTGTCCATCCAACATGCCGCAACGATCAAATATTTTGCACGGTGAGGGTGAAGTGATTGCCGAACTTGATTTCTCGATGGGACAATTGTTATTGATGCAACTGGCGACGCACGGTACTCGCGTGGCTCAGGTAAGTTCGATTGACTCTCGTTAGTTCTTTACAATTAATATACAGTCAGCATAACGCGATAGATTTAGATTAATATACGGTGTAGGGAATAATTAGAATCCCAGATTTGCTACGTAATTTTTACTGTACGTGTATAACTCTCTGCTACAGCAATGATACATTTTTTTCAACAGATAAACCCCCACACCGGCAAGGAGCAAACGTTCCAACATATTTTAGACACTAGCCGAAAATTGGCAATTTATCTACAAAGAGAAGGACTGAGGACAAACGATACTATAGCTGTGTGCAGTGAAAACAATCTGGAATTTTGTATTCCAGTGTGTGCCGCGTTTTACCTGGGCGCTATTGTCTGCCCATTAAATCCATTGTATTCCGAAAGAGAGTTGAAACATGCGCTCGCCATTTCGAAGCCAAAGTTTATTTTTATTTCGCCGGTAGCGCTTGATACCGTGAGAAAGGTATTCAAAGAGTTGCATTGGTCGCCGAGAGTGCTGATGCTTACCGAACATGGTAGCAGTAATGTATCATGGACGAGCATGTACAGAGTGATATCAAACGTTTCCGATGACGATGCAAA
Organism: Temnothorax curvispinosus; assembly: GCF_003070985.1. Classification (NCBI taxonomy): domain Eukaryota; kingdom Metazoa; phylum Arthropoda; class Insecta; order Hymenoptera; family Formicidae; genus Temnothorax; species Temnothorax curvispinosus. Next base: position 236,738 of record NW_020212990.1, read on the forward strand.
TGCCCTCCAAGCGGCTCCTGTCGATATAGCTAATCATGTAACAGCAATTTTATGTTCAAGTGGAACTACGGGACTGGCGAAAGGCGTCATGTTGACGGACAAAAATATTACCACGGTCATACGCACGCATTTGAGCAGCAATACAATTCCCGAAAGCGCTATATCTTTGGCCCTGCTCCCATTCTTTCATGCGTATTCCTTCGTCTTGATGATACTCAGTATGTTACGTGGGAACTGCATTGTTGTGTTCTCACGGTTTGAGGAAGAGATGTTCCTACAATACGTGGAAAAATATCAGATTCAATATTTGCCCGTGGTACCGTCGCTTATGACATTCTTGGCTAAACATCCACTTGTGGATAAATATGATTTATCTTCTGTTAAAGCAGTATGGTAAGCTATTACAAGTCGGATACGAAATATTTGGTAGAAATGTTGGAAGAAAACTGCAGTTTACAAACTCAAAGGTGAAGAGAGTGGACGAAGAAGTCAATGCAAGTTGAGCGTAGATTTTTTAAATCGTAAATTTAAAAAAGTGAGATCCTAGAGAAGAGATTCTAAAGATTGATAAAAGAAAAGGAACATTAATGGTACTTAATACTTGTGAAATTATAATATAATCTATTCCTACGTTATTTTACAAGTAGTTGTATGAATTGTATAAAAGATTGAAGTAACAATTTTAAATATTTTTTTGCTTGAATCTTGCAAAATCATCTCTTTGATGATTAAAATCATGACATTTTTATAAATTTAACGAATTTACATAGACACAAAATTTAATAACATGAAACAAGTTGTCTTTCCTTAGCAGTTTTCTTTTAATATTCCATGCAATGGGCTGTGTTGCTAAAACTTGTAGATACCTAAAAAAAATTATATCTATCAGATATCAGGTTTATTTCGCAATTACTAAAGTAATTTACTTAATTAGGAGTGGAGCAGCTCCGTTGTCGAAGGAAATTCAGAAGGCTGTCGCTAAGCGATTAAATATTACTGAAGTTAAACAAGGCTACGGATTGACAGAAACTACCTTAGCCGTGCTGCGATCCCCAGATGACAATGCAAAACCAGGTAGCGTTGGCGTGTTAGTTCCAGGCACATCAGGTAGCAATCTCTTGATTACGAAAACGTAGTGTCCATCTTAAAGCGCAATTAATTAATATCCACTATTATACATTTTTGCATTTTTCTATCGATATAGCTAATAGAATGTGCAAATTTTAGCAATATGTAGCTCTGATATTCTTTCAGCGAAGGTAATACCAATTGGAGAATACGAGACGGATAAAGCTTTAGGGCCAAATTGCACAGGAGAATTATGCTTCAAAGGAGATTTGATAATGAAAGGCTATTATAACGATGAAAAATCCACTAGAGCGACAATTGATAAGGATGGTTGGTTGCATACGGGGGATGTAGGATACTATGACGAAGATGGTTACTTTTACATCGTTGACCGTATAAAGGAACTCATCAAATATAAAGGCTATCAGGTACCGCCAGCCGAACTCGAAGCGATTTTGTTAACTTATCCTAGTATACAAGACGCGGCAGTAATTGGCATACCAAATGACAAAACTGGGGAGTTACCAATGGCCTTCGTTGTAAAGGAGGCTAATTCCAACGTTTCCGAAAAAGATATAATCCAGTATGTTAATGGTAAGAATGTTCGGTATCATTGTGTATCGTCTATAATAGAACTAATGTAATAACATTATTAGAATTTGAAATTTTTTGTTTGTTTCTTAAAATTCTTGAGACTAAAGAAAAAATTAAAATGTCATAGCATTAAATCAGAAAACTTTAGTTTTTTAAGCTTTCCTTTTGTTATGCTAAATTGAAAGCCCTCTACTTTGTAATTTCTTCACATCGAATGTCTTCATACCTTTTTGTATGCAGTATTATAATATCTATTTTGTGTCTGTTATTTTTTATATATTCATATGAATATATATTTATATGTATACATATATTATTCTATATGTACTTATGTTTTTGTTCCAGACCGTGTATCAAATCCTAAGCGACTTAGAGGCGGTGTAAGATTTATAGATAGCATTCCAAAAACTCCATCTGGTAAAATATTACGTCGATTATTGCGAGATAGATTAAAATCAAAATTATAAACTGTCACTTTTTCGTGATTTGGGTCATTTATTACAATCATGTGTACGTAATTATTTTTGCGGGACTGGTACTTATTATTTCTACAATAATTAAGTGTATTGTACATATAAAATAGATAGTAATTCACTTATTTATTAGATATATTTTTAGATTTTCTATCGAACATTTTATTGTGTCTATCAAAGAACAAGAATAAGTATTTTTATTGTATATAATTTTATTACTATGAAACATATGCTATGTGCAACAAATAATATCTTTAAATATAATACTAATGATCATACAAATTCTAGCTTATGTATTTGAAAAACTAATTGAGTGAGTTTTTTTTTCTTATATATACATTGGAACCCCATTCAAAATGGATTTACAAAAATATTAAGCCTCTAGTAAGTTAAATATGTTCTGTAAGTATTTAAAAGTAGCAAAAAATGTTACTTTTTTCCAAATATCTTTGTCAAAAATTGGAAATTTTAATTCGATGAGCCCTTGTTGTGTAATTCTACTACACAAGTAAATTATTTATATTTTAATAACTATTCGATAGAACGAATAACTTTTATGGAAAAATAAATGATTTTGGTGAGAAAACATTAGAGAGGTATATATTGAGTATAATGCGTTGTTTAAAAAAAAGGAAATACTTGTATATTAATTTTAATAAACATTTAACCAGGCATTTAAACAGTAGAAAATTATTCGATGGTGTACAATAAATTTTCCAAGTACATGCATGATAATAATTAACTCTCAACAGGTACTATAAATTTTCTTTAAAAGTACCTATTTATAATACGCACGATCCTGTATTACATTGAAATTCAAATTAAAAGATTTATTGATTATAAGTTATGAATCATATATTATAATCACATTACGAACTATACAATCAATAAGTCTCATTCCATTTTTCAGATTTTTTTCTGTTACACAATTATGGTGATATTTTTAGTGATGTTGTTTAAGAAAATTCATAGTATCTGTTAAGAGTTAAAATTGTGATAAAGCATACACATTGATTACTCGCGTAATCTTAATCGAGGCACTGCATCACTAGAAGACACTATTTTATAAATTACAGAATTATATGCATTATTACATGCATTATCTTTAAGGAAGGCAAAAAGGGAAGGTTCAGAAACTTCTGGTTACATTTAATTTATATATGTACTTTTAGAATTTCTGTTGTCATCAACTAATCAATTGACTGGTTTAGCAAATGGAAACAAAACCATTGCAAGATTGCACAAGTTGTACCTTCGCACTGTTTGCTTTTTACACATCGAAAAAATTAATATTTTCTATAAAGAGACGAAAACAGACATTTTATAAATCATATTTAATCTACGAGACAATTGGTTTATGCATTATGTCCTGAAATCACTGGATATTCTTTTAAACACAGTTTCTTTAGTCAATTTGAAGACAATCTCTCTTTAATATTGAAAAATTTATTTCAATATATATAATAATCTATATATTCTTAATCTCTAACATTCATTCATATTTGTAACTAAGATTCATGTAAAAAAATATATTTTGAAGTAAAGTCAAGAAAACGTAAATGAAGGACGGAATATTTTTTCATCTATCTTTTCTCTCGAAGTTTGGTTAACAAAAATATCTATTTATGCTCATTAAAAAAAAAAAATAATATGTATCAAGTTTAATTGAAAATCGATTTCGTGTAGACTTGAACAGATCTGTGGTAGGAATATCCAATCATTGTGAGACATTTTGTACATTGAATAATCAAAGAGATGATCAACAACACTATGCAACTCAACGACAGTATTAAACGTAATGGTTTGCTCATCCATGTGATTTTATATTACAAAATATACTCTATTAGAAATAAATTTGGTTGGAAACAAATTATTAAATTATAAAAAAAGACTACGTAGAATCACTGCTTTTTAAAGCTCTTCAGTATTGGATAGATGTTGTCAAAGGCTTCATAAATTTCCTTGCGTACCTTGGCACCTGACGACATATATAAATATGTAATAAGTATTCGAGCACAAACGTGTAATCAAATGTTCAATCTTTTATGCAGATCTGGATTTTTAAGTTTGCAAATTGTAAAAAATCAGGACTCTGTACTATATTCCGGAAATGTTTTGCACACGTACTACTATAAAATGTATAACAGAGCACACTCACCTGTCAATACTACTTTCCCTGAGACGAATATGAGCAGTACAATTCGAGGTTTGACCATCCTATATATTAGACCTGGAAATAGTTCTGGTTCGTACGATGAAAATTGTCCGTGAGAAAGCACTAAACCCTCTAATCTAATTGGAAACTTAACATCACAGCTGCCGACCATATTTTGGATTTTAAAATCTAGGAACTTGGCCTAAATTAAATTAAATCAAATCGTAATATCAATAAATGAAGAACAACAGATTTATATCATTATTAAATATCTTATCGATAAACAGTACTACATTTAAAAGAAAACTGCATTGCGAAAAATAAATTATTTTGTATTTTAATGAGAGGCGGATTGAGACGATACTTACAGGAAAACCTAACTTCTGGATAATCCTTGCGTACTTTCTCGCAGCAAGACGTGAATCTCCTTCACTCTTGGCACCGGTACACACCATTTTGCCGCTACTGAATATCAGCGCGGTGGTTCTTGGTTCTCTTATTCGCATGATAACAGCCGCAAACCTTTTTGGATTATACTCAGCGTTTCTAGCATGAAGCGCTATTTTCTTCAGGTCAAGCTTGCAATTTAAATTAACGGTAGACACGATATTCCTAAAATAAAGCAAAAATTATGAATGGGAGGCGCACGTGATATTATATCGAATTTCTTTACAAACTTACTGCAACTGTGGCAATATTCCAGGGTCGGCGGAAGCTGGGGTCATTGGTGTCATTGGCCCTGGGGTCGCAGGACCTATCGATGGCGGTGCTATTTGATTATTTTGTGGTACTATCGGAGACATCATATTTTGCTGAAGAATACAAGAAAAAAGTAATATTAAAACAATGAAATAAATACAATATAATATATTTAGAACGCTATATCTCTTAATTGTATCTTTTTCAGTTATATGTTCCCAAGCTCTCTTTAATGCTCAACTTTTTTAATTGTGTAAACGACATTCAGAATTTATACTAATAATATCTTGAGTCTCAAGTTCTAGCATAAGTAAATTCAATTTTGAATTACCGGCGTTTGTGGCTGCATAAGACTCTGTGGCGTCGCAAACGCTGGAGTTGGAGCATACGTGTGCATGTTCTTTTGCGGCGTCGTTATCATCAGCATACCGCTTTGCATATTGGGACTCATCGAATGCAGTTGCTGCAGCTGGAACTGCTGCGACTGTTGCTGCTGCTGCAGAGCATTCGGCAGGATCTGTTGATCCTCCTCTGGTTGATGCAGAGGTGTACCAATGCTTGGTATGCTGAAGCCAGGACTCGGAAGCATCTGATCCATTTTTAATCCTTAGGAAATATACGCACGACTGACACCGTTTACGGACGAATCTTATATTGGAAGTACAAAAGAGACGGGATCCTTGAGGTTATGCTCGCATCTTCGTGAAACAATCGCTAATCTATTTTAATCAGCGATGAGTTTCAACCTGAAATCATAATCAATTATTAATTAACAAGAGATTTCTACCTTTCGTACGAGACACAAAATACAATTGTCATAGAAAAAAAAACCTATTTAAGCGAAAAGTTGGACGGATACTCTGATCCTGATATCTGTGGTAACTTCATCCTCGATTTAAAAAAATCTGGCACTGATTGTCCGGTGAGACGTTCGTTTCATTATACTCTGAAAATATTTACCTTGCCACGATATCGCCTGGAAGTTTCAACGCGCGAAACTTGGCAAACTCTCGCCCTTCTCCTCGTCGACCCGTGACTTCGCCAAGTTTAAGGCTAGATACAGGGAAATCGATCAAATCGCGAAGAAACGATTCGTTTTCGAGGGAAACTTTGTCTCATAAATCCAACTCAAACTACACGTTAATTAATCTTCATACTCCCGTGCATGCGTGTGCAGTCTTGCAGCGTGTTGTTTACAACCAAGGTTTACAACAGACACTTCCCTAAAGCACGAAACTCGTGCACTACAGATGGCTCTGTCATCGGCACCGTTTGAAACAATTGAAACGGAGATTGACAAGAGACACGATTTGTTTCTTCGACTTCTTCGATCGTTTCTTCTTCTATCGGGAAAAACGGAAATACGTAAATATTAAAAATTATATTTTGCTAATTATAGTTTATAGGAATAATTAATATTATAAGAAAATATCTATCTCTAATAAATGGGACACAATTCCATGAAGTATATTTTGCGGAAAAACAAAGATATAACTCAAAATTATTGCAAAACTTAGGTTAGAATTATCTCTGTTTGTTCAGTAAAGTGGAACGAAATAAAGGAAATAAAAGGATAATATAAATTGAGCAAAAGAAATATTATTTTAGTGTAATTTTGTTGTTTTAATTTTTTGTGAAAATATAAAATTGTACTAAATATTTATATGAAAACATGATAAGATTATATTACACTTTGCATTGTAACATAAATATTTTATTCAGATTAATAAATCTTTTAATAAATATTTTTATTTATTCCAGAGGAAGTTAACATGAAAAAACTGGAAATGCTATTATGTTTAATAATTTTAAAAGTTAAACAATGGCAAAGAACTCCGCAGTTAGGCTGGCATAAGGAATTGCGTCGTCGACAATTACTTAAAGCTTTTTTACTTTACTTATTATTAGAATTTAAGGAGAAAGAAAGGAAAGAGAAAAAACAAAGGAAACGAAGATTTCTGGCTCGGCGAAAAATGGTTATTGAAGAGAGAAGACGATGAACAAGGAGCAAGTAATAAATTTAATCAAAGAAATGTCAAATATTGATCCCGAAAAATAAATCGGGCCGTGTAAACGCAGTCATTTTTAACCGCTGCCGCCAATGCGCAAGTTTATTGGTTATATTCGTTTATGTTCCAGCCTCTCCTAGCGCAGAAGTTTCTCGCGTGGCAAGTCGATTGTTTTCCGAGAGAGGTCTCGATCAAATCCGATGGGTTTTGGAACGCTCAAAATGGCGCCAAAACATCACGAGGCGATATCTCGGCATGACAGATTCGGCAGCTTTGTAGAAAACCTCTGAAATATATTTCTTATTCGCAAAAATAGTTTGTTATTCGTAAAAGATTTATTATACTCCCTGCAATATCGAGCGATTAATTTACTTTTGAGATCTTTCTGCGTACCAAAAGGATAAGTACGTACATCTTCATCGTAGCTACAGGTGACGATATCTCAAATGCTCGTCAGATATTTTTTTTTTTTTTTTCAATTAAATTAACTGTCCTATATTTTGTAGGGCTTTGAGGAAAATAAGACGTTTTATATGTACCTAAGAAAAAATTGTCGAAATGAACATCGATAAGCTCATTAAGAAGAAGCAGCATGCCAAACGCGACAACAATCTTCGCCAGTTGGCCGAGATCACGAATACCCTGGGGGACATGTACTTCGAGAACGAACGGCCGGAGGAAGCTCTGCTGGAGTACACGGAGCAGCTGAGGGTCTGCGAGGAACTGCGAGACAAGCTGAGATGTGCGATTGCCCACAGAATGATCGGAGAGGTTTACGCGAGTTTGGGAGATTACGAACAGGCTTTGATACACCAGAATCTACACTTGGAAGGCGCCAAGGACATGGGAAACTTGATAGAGGAGCAGCGGGCATTCGCCACCTTGGGCAGAACTTACTTCTGTCAGGCGGAAACTTTAATCGGCAAGACGCAGAAGCATAACGAGGCTTTGGCAAACGCGAAGATGGCTTATGTACGGAGTATGGAGCTGTGCGACAAATTAACAGCCACCGAAATCAAGCTGGAAGAGAGAACGTTGATGCGAGCGAGGCTGCTGCTCAATTTAGGATTAACGCTGGAAGCGCAGAAAGAGACGCAGGAGGCGATCAGCCTGATCGAGCAAGCGACCGCGTTGTGCGTGTCCAACAACTTCCAGGAAGATCTGCATCGAACGTGTATTTCTCTGGCGGCTATATACGAGCGACAGAGCAATTTGGAGCTGGCGTTAAGTTACATCGACACCGCAGCCACCGTAAACGACGCACGTCTGAGAGCCGAAGCGAAAATAATAAAGGCCGAATTGTTCATGCGAACTGGACAGTGGATTGAAACGCGTAAAGTTTTAGTTTCGCTATATACGAGCAGCGGATTGCCGAAAGACATTAATCATCAGGTAGAAAGATATTTAAGGATTATTGTAACTATATGCCGTGCGGAAAACGGTCTTCTTGTCGAGACGGATGTCCAGGCTAAGCAGAAATTGTACGAGACTTTAGGTGATGCGGCGGTTGCCGCGCAATGCTTCGGCAAAGGTGTGGAATATTATCGACACATGTTGACCTGCGCGGAGGAAACGGGCGAACAAATAGGTATCTCTTTGATGAGCTTGGCTCAAACGCTCAAAGATGCGGGACGATACGAAGAAGCGTTGCCCTTCGCGCGGAGGGAACTGGAGCTCTGCACCAGTCCTCGAGAGAAATGCAGGTCGGCGCTGTTTCTAGCAGATTTATTAACAACGACGAATGCCGCTGACACAGATGTTCGCGAATGTTACACTACGGCATTGAGCTCGGCGAACGAAAGCGATGATGTTAAACTACAAAAGTCTGCTATAAGAGAACTCGTCAGTTATCTGGAAAGCCTAGGCCAATTCGACGAGGCAGAGGCTACAAAACGGAAAGCGGGATTAACATTGGACGTACTGAGCGATACGGAGAGCGAGATATCGTCCGAGGAAAACGATAGAATTGGCGCGGATATTTGTCTAGAGGATCTGTCTGATCTGGAACTCGAGGAGAGCGCCAAGAGGACGGTCGGCACCAGGAGAAGATCGAAGAGAGGAACGTCGTCCGCGATCAAGAGGAACGAGAAGGGTGAAACGCGGCTGCACGTGGCGTGCATCAACGGCGACATCGATGTCGTCGAGAGGCTCTTGTCGTCCGGTCATCCCACGAACATCCGAGATCACTGCGGTTGGACACCGCTTCACGAGGCGGCTAATCACGGTTACGTGGACATCGCGGAGCTGCTTCTGAAGCACGGCGCGAGCGTCAACGATCCAGGCGGTACGTCCTGCAAAGGCATAACGCCGCTTCACGACGCCGCGTATTGCGGACACTTCTCGATGATGCAGCTCTTGATGCAACACGGAGCGACCGTAACGCTTAAGACCCACGACGGCGATACGGTGCTGGATTGCCTGGAAGATTGGAGGGATCGCGTGAAAGATTTAAGTCCCGAGGATTTAGTCGAGTACGAAACGATGTATAAAAAGCTTTCGGCTGTTATTCCGGTAAAGAAGAAAAGGAAGAGATCCGACGACGTTCGTATACTGGACAGAAGGTCCGCGTCGTCCGAGACACTCGAGGTTCGAGAAATATCCGCCGGTGAAGTTTATAAGAGAACAATAGCGAGCTTGCGATGCTTCAATAAAATTAACACTGGTAGTGCGTTTAAAGGTAGCAACGATGCGGTCGCGCCTTTAGTGAACGAGGAACAAGTTCTTGTCGACGATTGGCTTGAAGACGATATCGGAGGTACGACGAGAAGAAAGTCTACGCCAAAGTCTACGCCAAACAATTACACCACCACGATCAAACGGAAGTCTTCTGACGGAAATATGGAGAACGCTGCTAAAAGAATGAAACTGAACGGTTCGTGTCAAAGTAAGGACGATTTCAGTACGAGCGAAGACAGCGACGATGATTCTGTCGTTGAAATTTGTCAATCATTCGAAAAATCTAAAAGAAGCAGGAGAAAACGACAGACGTCCTTGATCTCAAGTGGATTCACCGTGTCACGCACGCCATCCCCAGTGGCTCATCCGCAATCACCTCCGCGTACCACAACAAGCTCGAAACAGCATGACAAAGAACACGTACATTTACGTATGTCTGTCAAAGAAAGAGTGTTCGATCTAAAAGTAGTGGTTTGCGAGGACGAGACGGAGTTTCTGACATGCATCAAAAGTACTACCGAACGCATGTTCTACGACGAGACCGGTTGTACAGTTAAACTGCTGTTGCAGCCCACAAATGGGACTGTCGTAACGAAGGAGAGCATTCTGAAAATCGCGAGAGAGAACGGCAAATTGGAATGCGAGATAGCCGAGCTGCAGGTCCCACCCATCGTCGAGCGATACAAGACCATCTGTTCCACTCATAATTCGGCCCCTTGCGAGGTCATGTTGAAGTGCTTGAAATCCTGCGAAAATACATCGGTATTTCGTGTGAAACCTGACGATATCGATAAACAATTACTTGTACCGTTGTTAAAAACCTTAGAGTACGAAAAGAATATCAAGCTGTTACAACTGTCTGGCACTGTGCTACTGACAGCGGGAACACACTTACATCGATGTCTCTCGAATCTGTCGTCTCTGCAGGAGCTCTATTTAAAAGGCTGTGACATTGACTTCGCCTGTTTACGCCAAGTAAGCTCGTTGCCTTCACAGTTAAGAGTTCTAGATCTGAGTTATAATCCGTTGAGGTCCGAGAGCCATGGCATCCTCCGAAAGCTAATTGCACCCTTGAGATACCTGCAAACCCTTAACTTACGTTACTGTATGCTGGAGGATTTTTATCTTCCGCTCGACAATCCCAATCTGACGAGCTGCGATATCTCGTGGAATGAATTAAATCGCGACGCAGCGACTTCTTTCCTGAGCAGGCAACTGTTTGATTTGAATTTATCTAATATTCTGTCTTCCAATCGCTTTATCCTAAGTTTAGACAACGTAGCTCTGTCACAGAGCTTAGAATCGCTAGATCTTTCGTTCTGCGATGTAACGGACTCTGACGTAAAGATCATCCTAAGACAATTACCTAGACTGTTAAAATTAATACTTAGTGGGAACATAAATGTATCTGTATTGTCAATAAACGCGTTGTTGAGTCGTCAGCCCACGTTAAATTACATCGATGTTAGTGGCTGTAAAACTATCGCGAGTAATCCAGAGGCTGGATTGGTCATACAAAATCCTGAAGTTTGTACGTTACTGGCTAGCATAGAGCCTAATTTTTGTGATTCGTGGATTAAATTGTGGCGACGTGCAGGTATTGTAACGAAATTGCCTCACAACTTGGCGATTTTTAAACCAATATAATTTTCTATGGAAAATAATATTTTGTATATATGTATAATAGTTATATGCGAGAAATAATTTATTAAAAAATATATATATATCCTACAAACGTGTAGATTTGCTTTTAAACCAAAATAATTTATATCACAATACGATATTCATAAGAGCAATACTATTACAATTTGTAAGTTATTAAATAAGTTTCTTTACGATTTTTTTAAAGCTCTGTAAAAAATTGATAGGTTCAATCAATTGAGAGAAGCAATTGACAGTTTTACTTTGTGATAATAAACGCTGTACAATTTCCCAAGATAGATTTTATAGCCGAGTTTATACAATTTGTTATTTTAGTTCAAAGTTATAACATTTATTTCCAATTTTGCATTGTATCTCATTGACATGCACGTAAGCGTCTTCCATATTTTCTACTAGAAAATCATTTAAACTGCTAGTGAGAGACGGCAGAATTTCTTTTAAATAAGCTCGCTTGTCTCCAAGGCACCAGAAGAAACTAATGTGATATGAAGTATCCTGTATATAAGAAATATATATATTATACTTATGTGTCCTGATCTTTTATTGTGATCATATTAAGTCATGATTCATATATTTCATATTTCTGAAGTGATCATGCAACGACTGAAGAATCTTTTACAAATGCAAATTATAAAATCTGTTACCTATTTCATAACATATGTGATGCATTTCATAACGAAAGTACCTTATAAAACGACGGCAACTGATATCCAGCTAATAAATTGTCAAGAGCTTCAGTTAGGCACTTCAACATTCCATTTTCATCCTGACAATAAATTCCGAGGAATGTGCGAGTTTTCTCTTCATTGCAGTATACTCTTACGTCCGTGAGTTGAATGGCAAATTTATTAGATCTACGACACAACAGCTTCATGCCTTCGACGAACGATTCAATCCAATGGAACTTTAAAATCAATGTACGGCTGAGACTAATATGTGGACTAGATATGACATTGCCTTGGACAGGCAGTTTATCTAACACAGAGTTCATCCAAGTGTCGAGACAATCACTGGGTGTATCTGAAATCAATTTGATCTTTTTATTAATCCTGATATTGATTATTTAATATTAAGCAAAGACTTCTTGATCTCTGCTACTTAATACAGAATGCAAATTAATAACGATATCTTGTGTGTGAAATCGAAATGCTTACAGTTTATGTAAATCAGAGTTGCCCAATTACCACGCTCATGTTTAAAGCTTCGTGTCCGTCCGTCGTGATCCAGTGGATCATCGACCACTTCTTCATTATACGTAACTCCTTTCCATGATAAAATACTTTCAGGTAAGACTAGCCTGCAAATTTATCCAAAACATTTAACCAAAAATATATATGTATGCAATATTATTTTTCGTTCTTGCATATGTATCAATATTTAAAGAAAGCGTAACTTTTACATATTCTACATAATCAATTTTAAATTGTCTGTTAATAATTATATCAACAAAGCATATTAGGCCTGTTCTTTTAGCTAAATTTCTTTGTTGAAAAGAAAAAGAGGAAAGATGAATTGTGCAAGAAGATCAGCTAAAAGAAAGGTCTGTTATCATTAAATACATGTAAACAAAGTGCTTTAACCTCACCAAACTCAAATTTAAGAATTGTAGAACTTTCATGATTATTCCAAGCATTGTTTTTTGTCGTGAAAAAAAAGAGCTTTCAGAAAAAAGTAACGGTTATTAAATATTGTAATCCAGAATAAGTAATGTAATTCATGTACTTGTTTACAATTTTATGATCATCTTTTCCCTTCTCATCATGCTGGTCTTCGTCTGAGTCGGAAGAGTATGTCTGTATTAAATGCAAACCGGCCATACTTGTTAATAACTTTTATATTCAACATTAAATATCTATTTTCACTTCTGTTACAAAATAGAACAGAAATACAACGAAGAAACGGTTTAACGGTTATGCCGAAAGGTTATGTGTACAGTTTACATCAAAGTTTGACAACAAAGGATTGTGCGTTTGTAGATGCGCTACTTCTGCATCAAAAGTCTGGTCATCCTTAGCTTTGTACTGATTGGCTAGCGTCATTAAGACCAAATATGGCGAAACTACCTGACGTGTTCAAAAAATATAAAATATATTAAGAAGAAATGATTAATTAAAAATGAGATAAGTTTATTATAGATAGAGATATATATATTTTAAAGTAATTGGAATATTTTGAATTTATCAAAACGTAATTAAAGTATCAATAATTAGCAAAATAAGTATTCAAAACAAAATATATAGTGGGTATCGTGATATCTTATTATTTAGATTAGAGATAATATATTGTAATGTTTTAAAGTTGTTCAAGAGAAATTTTAAAATTGTTAACCCTTCGCTTGTAACGTCGGGTCACTCGTGCCTTGGC
>NW_020212991.1:0-2500 GCF_003070985.1 Temnothorax curvispinosus
TTTTTTCCTCTTAAAATTTTCTTCACTAAGTGCATACAGCATTCCTCGCCAATTCTATTCTGCTTCTTGATTATATCTAACAATTCATCATCCTCCATTTTCATTTCCTCTCCACCAACATTAATTATTTTAATCTTAGGTTTCCTCTTCTGTGGCTCCGAGACCTTGACCTCCTCGCCCATTGCCGCTTGTACCGTCGCCTTTAGCTTTTCCTTCTCTTCTTCCGTCTCACATCCTAAGATCACTGTCCCTTTACTTCTTTTTCTTAATTTAGTGATTTCTATTTCCATCTTGGTTATATCAATTTTATCTTTAATTATTTTCTTCGTAATTTCACTCTCTTGTTGTACTTTAGGTTTTATAATCAAGATATTTTCCTCCTTCCTGTCTTTAATCACGTCGCTATATTTTCTTGACGTTCCACCATCAGATGGTCCATATGCCCCTTGCACCCACATTTTTCTTAATTCTTCTAATTCCTGTTTAATGCCTTCCATCTCCTCACGGACTATTTCTTTTATCATTGACTTGATTTTTTTTTTACATGCTGCCTCATCTTTTAATTCTTTCACTGTTCTTACAAGCATATCTATTTTTCTATCGATATCCCCTGCTCCACTCATGCCTGCTACTTTATTCCCGCTGCTTGTCGCCGGACTCATTTTTGCAGGTCCCGTTGTTCTTACTGTCAATGCCGCTGTTTTATTTATATCAACTACTTTATCACCATCACTAATAATGAACTTTTTGAATGGGCCAGGACACGACACCAATTCGCGGTTTCTATCATAAATTTTGTGCTTAGATACACAACCTGGATGGTAGAAAAGCTTAGCACAGGACTTGCATGCTATCACCTGCGACGTCTCTTCGGTCGTGGAGCTGTTCGGCGCGACGGTAGGACGACCCAAATCTAGACCGGGTGGCAGAGCCCTTCAAAACTCAAAAAAACTACACGCGAAATTGTTAGGCGCCAGGTGTGGAGAAGGCCACACCACCTTTGTCTCGAAACGCTAAACACTCTCAGTTACTCTCAATACTTGAATTACTCGCAATACTCTCACGGGCTTCGGCCGGTCGCGACAGCTGCTCAGTTTAGTCGGTCAAAGGTCGGGGTTCAGCGGATGGCCGAGTTTAGAGGAGTTTGGCTGTGGTTAGGCGGCATCGAAATACACAAAAAAATTCATTCATAACTAATATAATATAAGATCACAACGCAAAGTATATTAGAAGGTCATGATATCACGTATAATAACACCAGGGAGAATCCCGACCGGATTGATACATTATTTGGGGCCCGTAACTGCGTCGGCACAGAACGCGAGGTGATATTTACGAGAACGCGCGATCGTGTTTACTCCACGGAAGTCACGCTTGATCACGCGCTCCTTCAACGCGGCTCCGCTCCAAGTGGCTCGAATAAATATTATTCGCCGGACAATTAATACGCGTAAGGACAGAAGATTCGCTATTACTATACGCCGCCAATTAATATCCTTGACAGGACGATACGCGCGAAATAGAGAACTCGAAGTCGAAATATTGGTCGCACAATGAACAACGCACGCAAACGGAATATTTCTCGCGAAAAGAACGATACACGCAAAATAAATGTTTCTCTCTGAAGGAACAATACACGCAAAACAAAGGTTTCTCGCAGAACGAACGGTACACGTCGCAAGCACGTGATACTCACGCCCGACTCACCCCGGGGCGCGTAATACGATCGGCCGAAGTACATCATACTCTAAATTTCTGAACGGAATTTGCGGCCGTTTTTCGGTCACCTTATCCGGAAAGGCTTACTCCAGATCCGCTACCCCGACGCCTCACACTTCCCGTACCGAGCGCGGTAATTAACGTATCAGGAAGCCGGCATGCCCCAGAATAACCGTACGCGTGGAAGACACGCACGACTCAGATCGCAAAATACTCGAAACTAACTCTAACGGGAACGCAGATATCTTACACCCAAATTGATAGACGCGATAATCATAAACGGTAATCTTGAAATACTCGAAACGGTAATTTAACTCTAATGACTGTTGAGCCGATCTGCGAGGTTTGATCTCGCAACACGCGCCACACTCATGACGCGCAACCGGTGCCACGCAGTCGCTCGTCGTTACTCGATTACACGCAAAATCTCATACCACACCGGTCGAGTCGGGAGGAAACGGACGCCCCTTCGGCATTCTTACGGGGAGTCAGCGGGCGGGCTATGTCTTACCCGTAGAAACGAAACGGAAAGGCGATAATGCCGGCAAGGGATTCACGGCAATGGCGCGTAGGTAAGGAAACTCTCAAGCAAACCTACGCGTTTCTCTCAAAAATTAACGCGAAACGGTACACGACAATTCGCCCCGCTGTTCCCCGATACCTGAGGTATCGGGGATTGCTGGTCGTTTACATCTCGTCCTTCCTTCCTTCACAACGTAACTCCTAGGGCCGCCGACCTCGCTTATTCCCAGCGCAACGGGAAGGCTCTCGCCGTACGTCA
>NW_020212992.1:0-1363 GCF_003070985.1 Temnothorax curvispinosus
ATCGTTCGATACTTACCTTCTCGGTGGTTCAAAGGTCAAACCGAGTGGCGACCGTTGATTTCTAAGGACACGTAGCGTTGATTCGTGCATCCAGTAGTACCGTCCGGTTACAGCCGCACCTGAAGACGCGCATCCGAGACCGTCCACTGGACGCCCTACTCGACACCGGATCGGACATCTCCTTCGTCAACGAGCACACCGCCCAATTCGCGCAGAACCTCGGTTTCCCCGTAACCCCGGATGAAGGGCAAGTCCAGCTCGCCAACGGGCAGCATATCACGTTACCGGGCCGCGTCCGGCTACTAATTCAGGCCGCCGGCAAAACGATCTGGCATTCTTTTACAATTATGCCAAACCTGAGAAGCTCGGTACTACTCGGGGTCGATTTCTGGGCAAAGTTGGGACGCGCCATCCCCGCACCCGTCGAGTCGGGACCCCGCGACCAGACCCCCGCCATCGCAATGACCGAGGGCATCGCGCCACACACCCCAGCCGAAGTTAAGAAACTCCGGGAGTTTCTCGCGGAAGAACTCCCGCTCTTCGACCGAGTGAGCGGGCCAACCGACAAAACCGCCCACCACATCCGAGTCAAAGAAAACATCGAGCCGATTAAACAACGGTACCGACCGCGCAATCCATCCATGCAGGCCATCATTAACGCCGAGGTCGAGAAAATGAAACGGGAAGGGGTAATAGAACGATCGAATAGCGCGTGGAGCTCCCCGGTGGTCGTAGTACGGAAAAAAGACGGGAGCCACCAATTTTGCATCGATTTTAGACGGGTTATCGACGCGACCAAGACCGACGCCTACCCCCTCCCCCAAATCACCGCAACGCTCGACAAATTGCGCGGGGCGAAGTACCTAACTACGCTCGACCTCAAGAGCGGGTACTGGCAGGTGCCGCTCACCCCACCCAGCCGACCAATCACCGCGTTTACCGTACCGGGGAAAGGGCTCTACCATTTTAAGGTAATGCCGTTCGGCCTACACTCCGCCCCCGCGACATTCCAGCGGCTGCTAGATACCGTGCTCGGGCCGGAACTCGAACCTCACGTCTTCGTATACCTCGACGACATTATCATTATCACGGAAACATTCGAAGAACACCTCCGGATCTTACGCGAAGTATTCCGGCGCCTCCGCGCAGCCAGTTTACGACTCAACCCGGATAAATGCAGATTTTGCGTCGACCGCCTACAATATCTCGGCCATATAGTCGATCGCGAAGGGATCCGTACCGACCCTGAGAAAGTGCGGGGAGTCGCCCAGTGGCCACGGCCGCAAACCGTAAAACAAATCCGGCAATTCCTGGGAGTGGCATCGTGGTACCGACGGTTCATCCAAGACTTCGCGACCATCGC
>NW_020212993.1:0-596 GCF_003070985.1 Temnothorax curvispinosus
CAACTGAAACCCCGGTCGTCTCATCGTTAAAGGGCTGAACGAAGCCATTCGTAATTATCTCGCGTTCTCGCGGAACGGATTCGGCGATTCGTTCGGCGCGTTTATTGCGCGCCCGAACATAAAATTGGTCCTTCAAACCGGATCGAGATATTCAGTGCAGCTCTTCAGCCGTTGACATGACTGCCGTGCCGGAAGTCTCAGCCCTCATCAACGACCTCCTGGCTCAACAGCAGGTGTTGATGCACTCCATCACTCGAGCGCTCGATAACTTCAAAAAAATCGGAAGGAATAACTATACCGCTGCAAAGGTCCGAGCGCGAATCGCGAGCTCCAAAGAAGTCTGGACGCAATGCCTTCGCGTGCACTCGGCCCTCCTGCAAGTTATTCCGGAAGCGAAAAGGAGCACGTTCGACTATTTTCAAAACGAACTGTTCGATCAGGCCGAGGACATCCACTTGACGACGTTGGATTACATGGCCGAGTGTCTGGAGGCACTCGCGCCGACGCCGCCGCCCCTGACAGCAAACCAGGCTCCGGGCGTTACGTGCGGTCATGGACCGCCTGCCTCCTCATTCTCACTGGCGCATCTGCCGCCC
>NW_020212993.1:696-1435 GCF_003070985.1 Temnothorax curvispinosus
ATCAACGACCTCCTGGCTCAACAGCAGGTGTTGATGCACTCCATCACTCGAGCGCTCGATAACTTCAAAAAAATCGGAAGGAATAACTATACCGCTGCAAAGGTCCGAGCGCGAATCGCGAGCTCCAAAGAAGTCTGGACGCAATGCCTTCGCGTGCACTCGGCCCTCTTGCAAGTTATTCCGGAGGCGAAAAGGAGCACGTACGAGTACTTTCAAAACGAACTGTTCGATCAGGCCAAGGACATCCACTTGACGACGTTGGATTACATGGCCGAGTGTCTGGAGGCACTCGCGCCGACGCCGCCGCCCCTGACAGCAAACCAGGCTCCGGGCGTTACGTGCGGTCATGGACCGCCTGCCTCCTCATTCTCACTGGCGCATCTGCCGCCCATCAACATTCCGCCATTTTCAGGGAAATATGAAGAATGGGAGACGTTCCGCGATCCCCAATAAGAACAGTATCGTTTTATGTACGTTTATTAAACGTAAGTATGGTATAAAAGTAGTATAGGTATATGGCATATACGTATATAGAATTAACGTTTTTTATACGATAGTGTAATATACGTTTATAACACTCGTTTTTACTACGTATGTTTAATACGAAACGTACTTTATACGTTGGAAAATAGTTTATGTAACACCAGAATTTCATCTACGTTTATAATACGTATAAAAATAATATAATATTTTATTTAAATAAGCGTTTTTTTTAATACGTTTATAATTTGCAAAAAAT
>NW_020212994.1:0-1132 GCF_003070985.1 Temnothorax curvispinosus
AAAATTTATCATAAAAATATTATTAAAGATGATAAATAAAATCACTAAAGATACCCAGCAGAGCATGTCAAGTAACCTAACAAGAACCCCCACATTATATCTCTTCTTAATTCCGAGATATAATTAAAAATTATGGAAATCCATAAAACACAGAAATTTTAAACAACGTAAAATAATGCCTTTAATTATCTGAACACAACAAAAGAAACCCCATCTTTTTATCTCTTACCGTTCTCGAGTTATAAATTATTAAAGTTTCACATCCGCCATTTTGAATTTCCTACCCTTTAGACTTACAAAGACCAAATTACTTTTACATTAATATTTTAATCTTTTATACATTTTAAAGCTGAAAAATTTCATTTCTAAACAATAATTTTGACATTTAATTATTATGATAAAAATGGAATCTCTCATACCCCTAAACACCAGTAACGTTAACGCCGATTTTTTATTTAAATTAATTAAACTATTAAATGAGATTTAAATTGAACATTCACTCCATGAAAGACGAGGATAGTTTAATACCAGTTCACAAAGTGTAAGACAAGGATAGCCATAATAAATTCTTAATAAATTAAAATAAAATAGAAAACGAATAGTTTGAAATAAGAACAATATATACGTGTATACGGAATAATCGTTAGAATCGTTTGATAGAAAAACATTTACTACATAATCATTTATTTTTGCAACTTACTTTTACAAACAATCATAAACAAGTTATTGACCATGTCAATAAGTATTTTTGATTTATACTTCAGATCATATATAACAACTTTTGTATAGGTCAAAACCCCGTCACTCCTCTGGTTGAGGCTACAAAAAATTCCAAAGGTAAAGACACCCGTTATAAGGGAGATGTCCCTAAATAATGCGGTTGACATATATATATATACATGTCCTCAGGTAGTTCTCAGGACATGGGAATTAATATTATAATATCCCATAAACCACAATCGCAAAAATTTCCTTTTTGTATACATTGATAACCTGAACATTTCCCATTAAAATTAATATATAAAGCAGAATTCTTAATCAACTCCTATACCTAATTAATCGAAGAAATATATATCTTTAAATGTGTCCCGACACCCCATAATAAAACTCGTTCATATATATATATATTTCA
>NW_020212994.1:1232-2114 GCF_003070985.1 Temnothorax curvispinosus
TATAAGACAAAAGACCCGAAAACTGCCTTGTGACATAGATATATATACATGTCCTCAGGTAGTTCTCAGGACATGGGTATTAATATTATAATATCCCATAAACCACAATCGTAAAAATTTTCTTTTTGTATACACTGATAACCTGAACATTTCCATTAAAATTAATATATAAAACATAATTCTTAATCAACTCCTATACCTAATTAATCGAAGAAATATATATCTCTAATTGTGTCCCGACACCCCATAATAAAACTCGTTCATATATATATAAATTTCACATATATATATATATTCCGCATTAGCAACTCTGTAAAAATAATAATAACTTTTATTTCTGCAATTGTTTATTTACGAAATATTTATAACAATAAAATAACAAATGTTCATAAACGAGACAATATTAGAAATTCAAAACCTCTTAAACAAAGAGAACATAATAATAGCAATACGCGAATTAAAGAGTACCAATTTATTTAATTAATAATTTGTTATTAACAAATACATATATTAACAATAAAATTTTTCAATATTATATTATACTTTAGTGAAAGTTCTGCAATATGTTTCCTATACACTCCCATCAAATTCCCAACCATTTGCGAGATATAAAAATAATAAAATCTTAATATATATATATATATATATACAATTTAATTTCATTAATTTCCTGTACTAATGAGAATGCTGACCATTTCTATCTGCACGATATATTATTAACCTGATATTAGAATCATTATTAACACCGCTAACATCACTTTTATTAATATTACTATTAACAAATATATATATACTTACCAAAATTAATATAAATATCGAATGTCAAGCGCCGAAGCGTTACTCACGAATTCGAGAAAGATAAAATTGTATTATGCGCAGCAT
>NW_020212995.1:0-1616 GCF_003070985.1 Temnothorax curvispinosus
CATTTTAATATTAAGTACTGTATCGTAACAAATTGCTCGTAGCATTCTGACAAACTATCCAAAACATCCCTAAATCATCAAATGTATTTATGTTTATATTTGTTGCCTTAAGACGTGAGTTGATTTGTGTTAAAAATTATTTGTATTTTTAAAGTTAATGTTTATAAATCATATAAATAAAAAAGTTTATAATTGTGGAACTTAGCTATATAATATTAATTTACCTTCTCACTGACATTAACCTTTGAAACTGTTGCATTAAAGTTTTTATGACTTTACTTAAAATGTAAATGGAATTATTCTTATCTTATATTTTTACTTGATATTAATCATTAAAAGAAGAAAGAATATATAATTAAGATTATTTTAACACTTGAAACAATAATGTTTTTTTTTAAAACAAATGTACATAGAAATAATAGAATATCGGAGAGATAACGATGATACACACTTACAGCAATTAGGTTGGCTAATATTGCAGTTTTTGGATGGTACCCAGAGTTCTGTGGAACCAGTGTCAAAAAGTACTTTAAACTTCTACGATAGAATTCCAATTTTGATATTACCATAGTATTGTACATTGTCATAATTAATCAGAGATACAGTAATCAAACGAAGCTGTATCATATTAATGTCCGTCGAAGATTTTTCAACGGAGTATGTTTTGTATTCGGAACGGAATTCTTGAAAGAACTTAAAAAAGTCCATTATATTATACGCATATAAATGCAAATGTCATTTAAAATATCATTAAAAATAAATATAAATTTTGGATAGAAATAATTTACCATTTTCAAGCACTTTTTATTTAAAAATGATTAAAACCCCAACATTTTGATATTAAGAAATAAGTGCTACCTACATTTATATATTAGCATGTAGTTAGTTATTTTAAATGCGAATTTCTTTTTTCAAGACGCTAATCTCATTTAAGATAAGATCTTCGAAAGGATCCTCAAAATATCTCTTATAATTAGTCTGCTCGCTTTATTCGACTTTCAAAATGCTTTTTCTTTATACAGATTTGGTACAATTATCGTATTTGAAAATGATTTAATGCAATTGTCATATTTATTGAAGTATTTATCGCGAATTTTGCGGCAATTTCAAGAAGTTGGATGTCTATATGGTATTTATCGTATCGATATAAATGGAGCGTTTGTATGTACATACATACATAATACTCACTTATGCAACTTCGCGTTGACTAACGCGAAGTCGATTACTACGATTGCCACAAACAGCTGATACATGTTTCTTGAATTTCTCGACGACTAAAGCTACGAAAATAAAGAAGGTTTTAGGGGCGTTATAACTTCGAATCAGTCTACAATTGGTACTTACAACAGACAAAGTATGTAGTCAAATTTAGCGTTTCCGTCGCTGTTCATACATACAGATGCGCGTGTATATGTTTCTTGCGTTTAATATAATAACAAAGAGAAGGACGGCGATAAAGCGAACAAAGAATTTTAAAAATTCTAACGCTTCTAACGGCACAATAGCACTTTTCACTAATTTAATCTAATACAATTGCGCCACTATAGTCTTCATATTGCAAATAGTAGTTGGTCGATCTCATCAAATTTTGGGATGATCAAAAGAAGTATAAAAAA
>NW_020212996.1:0-17673 GCF_003070985.1 Temnothorax curvispinosus
CCCGAGAGTACGTCCGCCATCCTAGCGGCCAGGGCATCAGCCTTTTCGGAGCTACCCTGACCGGATAGCTCCAGACTGATGCCCCCGGTCGCAGTCCGCCTAACGTTTGGCGTCTTGGTGATTCCAAGGTCCGCCAGCACGATACGCTGGCGGACCAACGCCATACACTCTGTGTAGTCATCCGGCGGACACGTTAGCGTGACCGCCGCAGTGCGTGGCGCTCTTCTCCTCTTCTTAGCGGACCGGGATGAAGAGGGGAGGGGCGCATCTTTCCTCCCCTTCTTCCCTTGGTTCATCCCGGTTCTGGTGTTCCCAGCCAGAGGTCCAGCGGGCCGGGTCCCTCCCGACGGTGTAGCCGCCCCGGACGAGGAGGTGGGCTTTGTGGCTTTTTGGGCTTTGCGCCCAACGGCCTGAGCCCAGCTGTTTCCGGTAGCCCCAGCGGGGGATTCTCTCGCTCTGGTCTCCGCAGCCCCAGGGGGTTTCTGTGACGCTCCCTCCACGGCAAGAGCACTCGCGGGTCCCGGCCTTTGCGTCCGTGTTCCGACGGATGCAGCCGTTGCAGGAGCGGACTGCCCCTTTGCCCCCTTCTTGCCCTTCTTTTTCTTTTTTTTCTTCCCCTTTTTCCCGGGGGTCCTTTCGTCCCCATCCGCGGGCTTCCCCCCCCCCCGTTCTGATCTTGTACATCAGACACGCGCGCCGGGAAAGACGGTTTCGCGATTATCTGAGAGGGGGCTGTTCCTCCCTTAGGTGCAAGAGGGGCGACCATTCGGTTGACATGCTCCATCAGCTGATCGCTCATCCTCTTCACTTTTTCCTCAATGGAGAGGACCAGCAGTTTTGCTAGTCTATCCTCCATTGTTGAGGCGGCAGTTGTTATGCCGGGGGTATTTCCTCTCGATCCTGCGGCAGAGATCGCGGGATCAATGATCCGCCTGGCTCCCTGAACCGATGGGCGGATCGCAGGGGGCATTCCGTTTATCGCAATGTCTGCGAGAACTTCCTCCCTCGTGCAACCGTTCTCGTCCCTATCCTTCGTCTTATCGACCGGGCGATTAATCTCAACGCCGAATGTCTCGGCCATCTCCACATCTTCGTCCTCGATCTCCGACGATGTGGTAAACGCCGGTGGGAGAGGCCTCTTGCCAGCCTCCCTGTCGAGAGCTGGCCTCGACCTAGACGATGACGGTGGATGTGCGCTTTCCTCAGGAGCCCATTGCGACTTAAGACGTTCTATTTCAGAGCGGAGCTCACGCAGTTCCTTTTGAAGGGACTCGTTTTGAGTCCGTTCTTCGTGTCGCGCCTGCTCCATTCGTGCCCTCTCACGTCGCAAGGTCTCCATCTCTTTTTCCTGAGCAGTTAATCGCTCTCTTAGAGATTCCATTTCTACATCTCTTGTCAAGCCCACCTCCGGGGCCTCATACTTTTCGACAAGAGCTGTCACCGCAGCCTTGATGCGGGCCGCACCCTTATTCAATAAGCCTCGGTGTTCACCTTTCAGGTTCGTGGACTTATCCGCGACCAAATCGATGCTATTAATAGCCTCGAACACCTCGCTGGGGAGGGTTGCGGATGGGGCGTTTTTAAACTCCTCAGTCGCCACCTTTTCTGCAAGCTCCTGCTGTGGGACAGGTTCGCCGGAACCATATTGTCCCTTAACGTCTTTAACTCCTGAGCCTGGGCAATAAGCTTATTACTCGCATCCTCAAGTTGCTTCAGGTAGTAAGCCCCGGTTTTGGGGGGACAACCACGCGCGTCTTTCCTCTTCGCTATACTTAGCGTAACGCCCATCTTGGCTAATTTTTCATTGGTCTCCTCTAGGATCCCTTGTGCGCGCCTAAACGTCTCCTTGGGCAGGCTGTCCGCGGGCTGAGACTTTTCCTCCTGGACCATTTCGACTACTTCAATGCAGTCGTCGTCCTCTTCGTCACTTGATTGACGATCATTTTTTCTCGGGAGGTGGTCGTACTCCCTAGCCGCTGTCTCAGTAAGAGAGGCGACGTACTCATCTTTCATCTTCTTTGGGTGTGATCTAATGTTACCACCCTTACCCAAATCGAGCTCCGAGTCAGACGTGGTGGAGAGGAACGTATTCCTCGTCCTTTTCTTCGTCGCTCGGTGCTCCGGCTCTGATTCATAATCGGACAGGGGGGGACTATTTTCCCCCAAGGACGACGAAACGGTCGCCTTCCCTACCCTTTTAATTCCACCCTGACTGGTGGATTGAGCGATCGTTCTATCCACTGCACCGCTCGCCCTCAACGATGCAGTTGTTGAATAGTCATGCCCGTCGTTGGCTAACAACAAAGAGAGACCAGGCCGTTGCTCCTGAGAGCATCTCTCATCCGCCGGGTCTGGGGTATCCGACTCCCCTGAGCCAGTAAACGTTTTTCCCTTAAGCGACATTATCCCATAAGAGTTTGGTTTGGTTTCTTTTCGGGGTGTCCTTCCCCTAGGCTGGTTGACATTACCCGCCTCACGAGCCCAGCCTGCCCGAGCCCTCGGGTACCCCCGGGTTTGCCGTACCCGTATCGAGAGCGCCCCCCGAAGGCCCCGAAGGACCCCCAGAGACCGCCCCCTGAAGCACCGTCCGCCGGTCGACGCCGACGAAAGAACCCCGCCACCCCCACCCGCACGCAACGAGGGGTGGCCGGCCGAGAGACCTCGATCCCGGCCCCGGCCGAGCACGCTCGATCCCGGTTCCCGCCACGCACGAGCAGGGGACACGGAGCGCCCACGCCACCGCCGACCCAACGGACTCCGTACTCGTCACCGGCCCTTACGTCCGGTGACCAGACCCGCCGGCCCCGGCCTGGGAATATGTCCCAGCGGCCCGACGGGTCACCCACCCAGGCAGCCCGACCCCGGCCTCCGAATACGTCGGAGCGGCTCGGGACTGCCCTCCGTGTTGGGGACACCGCGAAACCACGTCCCTGGTGTGCACGTCCCCAACACGGGCCTCCCCTCCGGTCGTCCCTGCACCACGTACAGGGACTCCCGAAAGAGGGTTACCCCCGTCTCCCCTGCCGGAGCACCGGCGTGCAATGGGTTGCGAGACGGCATCCCTGCCCGCCTCGGAGGTGAGGACCACCCACCCAGATCCCCTAGGAGACCCCAGCGAAACCTCTCCCGCCCCGCCGGATCACCGGCGTGCAATGGACGAGAGAGGCCCGCTCCCCCCGTAACGAGTCCGAATCACCCGACCTGCCGGAGCACCGGCGTGCTATGGTCGAGCGATTCAAGACCCACCCCACGGTTTTTTATCGAGGTTTTCCTTCCTCTAGGCCGGCGGGAGGAGTAGAAACTCCCCCCTAGCGGTCCCGGCCGACCGTGCGATTGCAGTCAGGGCCGCCAACCCCTACCGGCCGTTGGAGTCCGTGCAGCTGGGGATGTACCGGGCCTAGACCCGGGGTGACCCGACTGGACGGACTCCTAAGCAGGGCGACCGGACCCCCGGTTTTCTGTCTGGGTTTTCCTTCCCATAGGACGGTCGGGGGAGCAAAGGCTCTTCCCTCACGGCCCCGTCCGGCCGGACAGTTGTTTATAGAGGTAGTCTGCCTCGCGAGTCCTGAGGAGAGGGACTCCCGGTCCACGGCAGACCTTGCGGAATGCCGTGGATTACGGTACTGGTGTGCTCGGGCACTCCGGGTTCGCAAAACCCGTAGTGGAGGGCTCCCCCGGGCCCCTAAGGGCTCCGGAGGACTTCCCCCACCCCCTGGAGGGAACCTAACCTAACCTAACCTAACCTAACCTAACCTAACCTTGAAACCAATGACTGAAGTTACCGTTCCAAGGTCGGATCCTCCTAACCAACAGACGCACTACGAGCCGATGGACCAGGCGGAGGTGATCCCGAGGGTTCCGGAGGCCGTGCAACCAATCAGCGAAGCTGACCAACCGATGGGCTTAACGGAGGCAGAGGTCCAGATATTTATGACCAACAACGACCCGGTGCAATTGGCCCTGCTTCAGACGTTCCCGGAGGTGATAGAGGAGGAGATCGTGGCCCAGTGCGGGGAACAGCCCGCTGGACCGCTGATAAAACGCGACAGCCAATCGAGGGACGAGGAGAGCGTCGAGGATCTGCCCGACCAGACGGAGGCGCCAGAAACAGCGGCGGGAGCAGCAACGGCCCCGTAATACATAAACTCACCCCGATTGCGCGAAAAGATCCGTTTAGGACCAACGGCCAATAGGATAGGTCGAACAGACACACCGTATGTGTCAAAGATTTAAGTTTTTTGGATTATTTTATTCCGTTCACGAACGAGAGTTATAATATATTGTCTGAGTTTATTTTATTTTATTATATCGTTTAATTAAGCATTCGTAGAGTTTTACGCCAATAGCGCGACTAACGACCAAAGAGGTCTCATTTAACATTAATCTATTCATTTTTATACTTGTGTTGCATGTAACGACCAATAGGAGCGTAGGGAGGTAAAATACACTGTATTATATACAAAATAAGCGCGAGCGAACCAAAAATCCTTTCGACCAATCCCACGCATCCCAGAGCGAATATCGGTAGGAACGAAGACAGAGCCATCGCGAGAGCCAATCACAGGCCATGGACTCTGACAGATTCAGAATTATATTTCTTGCATTCATTTTCATTCTTTTTGCGATTTCTATCGTATGCATATTACTTTTAGCTTATTCGCATTCAGCGGGAGCACAACAACCGTATTATTTAACGTAGAGTCAGTAGAGTCAATAGAGTCAGCGAGATGCGGCTTAAGGAGTACTTGGTGGTCACTTTGATCATATTAATACCTTTGATAATCAGTTTTCCAGAGATACATACAGTTAGCATGATATTCGTTCTATATACCTTATATATTTTATTGTTAAGCCTCGAGATCGATCCTAGATTGATTCCCGACGAGCAATGAACCAATCACGTCGAATTGAGCGTGTATTGCGTCCGAGGACTAATAGCGTCCGTTTTACGTACTTCAGTTTTAATTATGCATGTTTCACAGTTTAATTGCAGTTTTGACACAATGTCGACTAACGACAGCCAATGGGGCGAAGCCCTGATAGTTTTATATCGATTCGTCGAATTTTACCTTTATTTTCACATTCACAGACCGTATTGTCGACGACAGCCAATAGGAGCGATTCCTGGCTAATTTTGCATTATTTGATTCATTTCTAAGTTTTCTAAAGTCATTTAGCCAATCGGAGCGCAAGGAGCGACTCTGCCGAACGAACGCAGCGATCCGACCAATCAGAGACGAGCATGGCTCGAAACAGCGAGATTCGCGTTATGATGCGTTTAAACGTTCGATTATTATTATTTTTATGTTTTCCCTGTCGAAACTGTTAAGAATTATTATTATTTTGTATGCGATACGCATTTCATATACTCACCGTCGGAATATTTACCGAAGACGGTTTCCCGTCCAATGATTGGGCGAGACGATCCCACGAAGTCCGGTACCTGAAAGAAAAGGAGAATTAATTAGAGTATTGATTCTAGTACGTGTTACTTACCTGCGTAGCGTCGGATCGTCGAAACGACCTATGATTGGTCGCTCGGAACCATTCCGAGCGACTAGCCCGCGAACACGCACTTTGTGCTGTTGCGACGGCTGGCATTGGTTGACGCAATGCGGAGAACGCAGCGAGAGCCCATGTCCGCCGTCCAATCGGGATTCAGCATCGTGATTGAGCTGAGCCAATCAACCGGCTCAGTTAGTTGCCATTGGTCAACGACACTCGATGGATCGTGTCGCCTTAATACAGCGACGCGATTGGCCGAATGCGAGGAGACGCGCGAAATGCACGAGACTCGCGCCGAAATGAGCAGCGTTGCGCCGGCGCGAGCAGCCAGAGTGGGAGAGCGAGACCCGTTCCTCCCGGACAGTCCATCGTTGGCACTCGAAGCGGCAACTCGTACTTCGGTTCCGCGTAAATCATTCGAACCCGATCGACTTATCCCGTTGTCCGCTAGCGAGATTAGCGTGATTATTGATATTTATTCGTGTTTGCGCGATAACGGGTGTTAATTGTGCGGCACGCGAACGACCCAGAGAGTCGAATTAAGCTCAATATCGTCGGTACCGTTGAAAACGTGTCCGCGATCGTAGCACATGCTGTAAACCAGAGAATTATTAAATTGTTATTTGTTTATAATAAACAAAGAGTGTTTATTCGCGACCCCGGTCAACATCCTGTCCGAATATCCGTACTTTACGTGCGCATTACCAGGGCGTGGCCGACGGCCTTGAACACGTCCGCGGCGTAGAACAGCGGCAGCCGTTACGCTGGAAGGAAGGAAGGGGCAACGCATTACACCGAGGTTTCTGTATAGATCCAGAAAATACAGTGGCGACCGTAATTACAGCCCAAGTAGTAAGTGGCTATTTTATACAATTTTAACAGCGTCAATCGTTGATCCGGTCACAACCTAACCTTGCAACCGTTCGCATAGCTGAGCAGCCGGACAACCCCGAGGGGCAGCAGCGACCAGGAGAGCAGCGGACATCGACAATTTGCGAATAGTATTACCGGATAAGCGAGTCCGAAGAGCCCATATGGCTAGCGTTTACCTGAATCCCGAAATATAGGTGACCGGGGTACGATTGACCCCGGCAGGCGAGCAACAGATGACCGACCGAGCGAGCCAACGAGCGGGCCTTAGAAGGAGAGCCAAGCAGAGCAGATCGGGACGAGCGCGGTCGAGATAGCGCAACGGGCACGCGAGATAGCGGGGTCACGAGATTGAACCCCGCGAGCGAGGGTATATCGGTAATAGCTGGGGGCCGAGCCTCGGAATATGTCTCAGGGGTGACCCGGAGGCCAACCACCCGATACGCGAAGCGCCGGGGATGACCAACGCGGAAATAGCGGGGTCACGCGAATGACCCCCGCGCAAAGGGACACGGTGGTCATAGCCGGGGGCCGAGCCGCGTAAATCGTTTCAGAGGCGACCCGGAGGGCGATCGAATCAATTTCGACGCGATAGCGCCAGCGGGCGCTAAGATCGTGGCGTCACGGGGGTGACCCCCGCGCCGAGGGGCACGGAGGTCGCAGCCAATAGCCGAATCACGGGAATCGTCCCATGGGGGTCCCGAATGACGACCCACCGGACCGCGAAGCGACAACGCCAGCGGGCGCGGAGATCGCGGGGTCACAAGAATGACCCCCGTACCGGGGGGCACGGAGGTCTTAGCCGAAGGCTGAGCCGCGGAAGTCGTCCCAAGGGACGCACGAACAACGACCCACCGAACCGCGACGCGATATCACCGACGGGCACGGAGATCGCGGGGTCACGAAGATGACCCCCGTACCGGGGGGCACGGAGGTTAGCCGTAGGCTGAGCCGTGGAGATCGTTTCAGAGGACGCACAAACCAAGACCCACCGAACCGCGACACGATTCCATCGACGGGCGCGAAAATCGCGGGGTCATAACAATGACCCCCGGATATCGGAAACCGAGGGAGCCCGGGGAAAATCGGCGGGTGGAATGCCATTAGAAGAGGCGCCGAAATAAATCCAGAGGGTCAGCGAGACCACTAAATCGTGAAATACCCGAACCCGGGAACCGGGAGAGCGGGGTCCAGCGGGACCCATGCCGACGCGTGCGATTAATTATAAGACGTAGATTGAGAACCGCAGGCGCAATTAGTTATAAAGCGCAGACTGAGAACCGCAGCCGTAACCGGCGACGAAAACAGGCAAAAACTATCAAAAGAAAAGTGAAAATGGGTAACACCTGGCACGGAAAAGTACCAGGATGTGAATAACAACCCGATGGTAGGGATAGATATCCCGAGGTGGGATAGCCGAGAGCGCTCGGCAACTCGAGGCAGTCGCTCGGATACCGCGATCGGGATAACACGCTTTTAAGATTCGCTCATATTCGGACTTAGTGCGTAGTTTAGCACCGTAGTATATCACAAGGAAACACGCCCGCGTACTTGCGCGTTAAACATCGCTCGTATTATAACTGCGAGAGGCAATCAATAGCCATTTGTAACAACGTTCGACGAAATGTGTCAACGTGAATTTGTTAATCACAACGACGATCTGAAATAAATCAATCGTTTGTTAATATACGCAGTGTCAAGTTAATTTCGAATTACTTACCTGCTACTTACCTTGTCCTACGGCATCGATCCAGCGAAGTCCAGCGGCGTTCCAGTATGCGATTCTGCGAGGATCTGGGGCAGTCAGCGATCGTTGAGATCCATCCGGGGCGAGAGGATTTGCTCGGGTGAAATACCTGAAATAGAAATTGACCGATAAATTAAACGTATCCGTTATCTACTTACCTGGTACTCCGGGGGTGGTCCCACGTTGTCCATCGATGATCCAGCAGTGGGGAGGCAGCGTCGGGGCGTCGAGACATCCTGCGTCGAGATCCTGAAAATAAGAGAGAATTAATGTGATATCGTTGCAATATCGTGTCATGATTTCGTTACTCACCTTCTCGGTACATATGGGTCAAACCGAGTGGCGACCGTTTGATAGGCAAATCTGGCTGAAATCTCACATTTTCGTGTGATCCACGTACCCGGAGAGTGACGTGGTCACTCTCACAGTGACAAAGGGACGGGACACGCAAGAACGTACCCACGGAGCATTACACGCGGACGAATCTGCGGGCCAACCTATTCACACGGCCATAGGAAGGGTCCATCGGGGAGGAGTAGGCAGCCGTGTAGCACAGCCAGGCAATCGGCACGTCGAAAAATCTCTCGAATGGCGACCGTGACAGGACGCGTATGCGTCTGTGGTGCATTAAGTGAGCGCCAACGGCGCGAGTGGAAAAAGTAGTGCGCGAGTGCGCGGAGTTAAGGAAAAATCGCGACCCGTAGAAGCAACAGTGCGGCGAAGTGCGGCTATCGTGCGAATACAACGTGCGTAAAAAGTGCGAGATCGTACATGCTGCGGTCATTACAAATCGCGCTGAACGCGTACGCGTGCGAGATTGCTGAAAGGTTCCCCCGCCAGAGCTGAGGGCGCAAATTATCCGGCGGTAGCCGAAGCAAAGGGCAGCAGCCTGGAGACATACCTACGATCGGGAGATCGACACACACAAATGATCCGGCGATAGCCGAAGCGAAGGGCAGCAGCCTGGAGACACCTACGATCGGGAGATCGACACACAAATGATCCGGCGATAGCCGAAGCGAAGGGCAACAGCCTGGAGACATACATTGCGATCGAGAGATCGACACACACAAAAAATCCGGCGACAGCCGAAGCAAAGGGCAACAGCCTGGAGACATACATTTCAACGGCCCGAAGACAGAGCCCAACCCAGGTGAAGACAAATCTCGGGGACAGAGAGACCGATCCCGTACGCTATAACAACGTGCGACGAAGAGGCGCGAGGGGCACGCATTGCGCGAACTGACCTAAACAAACGCGTTGAAGGATCGAACGAGCGTGCGCGGACGACATCGAACGAACGAGTCAGTAACCGTACGGCGGCCATCGGAGGGCCAAGCAAAGCAAACAAAACCAAGGGCAACAGCCTGAGGATCACATTTATACGTCGAGGTAAAAACCCGACAACGAACCGCGTGACGTCGGCGACGCACGACGGCGACAACATACCGGTCCGAGGACCAAGATAAGCCCAGGTGAAGTAAAATCTCGGGGCCAGAGAGACCGATCCCGTACGCTGTAACAACGGGCGACGAGCGAACGCGAGGGGTAACGCATCGCGCGAAGGCTCCTACGACAAACGCGTCGACAAGTCGAACGAGCGTGCGCGGACGACATCGAACGAACGAGTGAGTAACCGTACGGCGGCCATCATAGGGCCAAGAAGAGGAACGAGGGGGCGGACCAGTGCTATACGGGGAAGCCGTATGGCTACCGTGGGACGGACACCGCCGAGAAGAAACACAAGGTTGAGAGCCTTAGAAGAGGAGAACCGGAGGGAAGGATATCCCGAAGACTCCGACACCGAACTACCGGGGGACGAGTACCCCGACGAACAGAACGACCGCGAGATCGAAACGACCGCGGCCGACCAAAGTGACCACAGTCAATCAGCGGCCATTAATTTGAGCCTGAAAAAAGCCATGGAGGCGAGAACGGAAAACGAGCGACAGTTGCTGCAACAAATACAGCAGTTAACGGCTCAGTTGGACGAGATAGCGGCGGAGAACCAACGCCAGCGTGAGGTGATTGCACAACAAGGTGCGGTGCGCGGTCTAACGGGACGGAGTCCCGTACAACAAATGGACGAGCGCGCGTATCGCGATCAGACTGCACGAGAGGAGAAGGCGGTTGAGTTCCCGTTGCACGCGAGACTCCCACGCGGAGGTTGGATCAAGAATCCATTTGATGAGTTGGCCTACAAAGGCAAGACGGATCGACAGAATCCGATACAATTCCTCGAAAAATTAGAGAGACTCGCCAGTTACGAGAACGTCGCGGAGGACGAGCAAACGTTCTACTTCGGGCGTTGTATGAAGGGAGCGGCCGCGCAGTGGTACGAGCTGCAGGTCGTGGAGGACATACACGAACTGAAGGCGAAGTTCAAACAGCATTTCTGGGGATGTCAGGCCCAGATGCGTTTTCGTCAACAGGTGTATTTCGGCAAATATCGACCGGGAGAAATATCGCTGACGGATTACGCGCTGGACATTGCGCGTCAAGCCAAAACACTCGTGCCGCCGATGACGGACGAGGAGATCATACAAACGATCAGGGAACACTTCGACGGGGACATCGCCCGAGAACTGCGACCGTCGGTAGTGAAGAACGTGAGCGAGCTGATCGACATGCTCGACACGCTCGAGAACGAGCGAGAAGCGAAAAAACTGCGCGCGTCAGTGCGACAGAGCGGCGCGGGAGCACCTAATACCACGGAGTACGGACGACAGCGAACCACGGCGCGCAACTTCAATGCCACCGGGGACAACAACCATCGCGACAATATCGCCAGACGCGACGCGGCGAACAATTCGCCGAAGTTAGCCAGCTGGCGAAAGACGGTGTCGCCGGAGAGCAAGAGACGGGGCGGCGTGGACATCGTTGAAATGCCGGAAAGTGATGACCAGGAGGCGAAACCGCGGGTAACGAGGTACACGCGCGACAGTCAGAACGCATATCGCAAGCGGGAGGTGCCACGCGAAGGATATCGCGAACAGGCACGGACGCGGACGGACGAAAGGGCCGGACGCAAGCTGGCGGCGATCACCGCCAACGGCGAAGGTACGAGCACCCAATGCGAAGAGGACGACGAGTCATCGGAAGCCAGCGACAAGGAGTGCTGCGTCATTACCAGAATGAAGAAGAACAACTTTCGCCGTGAAATAACCAACATGATCAAAAGCGAGATCGCGAAGGAGCGCAAGAACCACGCGCCCGTCGCGGCGGTGCCGATGGTGGAGCTGAAATTTAAAAACTGCTCGATACAAGCGCTCATTGACACGGGAGCGCAGATTACCGCCATCACCCCCGAGGCGTGTGACAAACTTGTCGAGTCAGGCGAAGCAATGGAGATCATCCCGGTTAAAAAATTCAACATTGCCGGGGCATTCGCCAAGAAAGGCATGACAGTGGAAGCGAAGACGAGGATGATGTGCCAATGCCGGGAGGAACAGTTCCTGCACGATTATTATATAGTGCCAAAGTTACCGGTTGACGTGATTCTCGGGGCAGATTTCCATGCGCGATATCAACTTAACCTCCGATACGAACGCGAGCCAAAAGTGACGTTCGGAAGTTCGCTTGACGCCAAATTGAGATACGTGCAGCATACGGTGTGTGAAAGAATAGAACAATGGCAGATACAAGCCACGGTGCGTGAAAACGAGCGAACACCCAAGAAGGAGGAGCTGGACGACAACCTCGTCATGCACAGCGTGATCGATAAGGCGAAGGAAGAAATGCGCAGACAAGTTCGAGAAGAGCTAATCGGACCGAGGGTTGCCCGGGAAGAGGGCAAAACCGTGCGTAGAAAACTCTTCGTGGAGGAACGTCACGGCAAAGTCACGGTCGCGAATGACGGAGAGCCGTCGACGAGAAAGCGGGCGGCGGTGAACACTTTATGCAATGAGCAGCGGGACAGCGATTACATACCATCTACCAGCGGCGAAGACTCGGAAATGACGGGAAGCGAACGCGCGGAGGTCATCGCGAGGAAACGTACGGCAACGCGAGTAAATTTCGCGAACCAGTGGAAAAGAACAGTCCCGGACGACAGAAGCTCTGACAACGAAAGCGGCAGTACATGGATATCCAGAGACGGCCGAGAACGAGAAACAGTGGTGTGTGCACGATCCGACAGTGATGACGAAAGGATGGAAATCGTCGAAACCGGGCGTAGAAGTGGCAGTGCGGTAGTTGACGGTGACAGCGGGAGATACCCAGTGACGCGAGCGCGTTCGCGAGAGAGTGCCGCAAAGCGACGAAGAAGTTCGGCGGGATACGCGTCGGATGACCGAGAGTCCGATCGAAAAAGCGAGGTGTACGCGACGCGACAAGTGCCGCGCGAGTGGGAACAGCTCCGCGATTCACAGGTGGGCATGAGCAGCGACCGGCGAGGCCAGTTCGCCGAAGAAGAAAAGGGACGTCACCCCACGAGGAGGTTCGACTTCAATGGGGCGTTCGCAGAAAGAAGGTCGTCGATAGAAACTAAGATAGAAATCCTGTGG
The DNA here is from genome assembly GCF_003070985.1 of Temnothorax curvispinosus. NCBI lineage: Eukaryota > Metazoa > Arthropoda > Insecta > Hymenoptera > Formicidae > Temnothorax > Temnothorax curvispinosus. The sequence continues at coordinate 12,628 of NW_020212996.1, forward strand.
GGAGACCAGAAGGAGCGAGTCCGGCACAAGTGTGATGTGAAGTGGCTATCGGCCTACATGATAATGGAAGGCATGAGCCGGATGGGATATCAGTTACGGGTAACTTATAACCAAAGGGCTGACACCGGCTTCAGGAGATTACTCGAAACAGGGGCGAGCAGCCGAAACACCCACGCCGAGAATTGGCTGGTAGAGTGGCACCGCCAGCAGGGCAAAGGAGCGGAACAAACGAGGAGGCAAACAGGCAAGTCCCTGGGAGACCGAAGAACGCGCAAAACGATAGTCGATGTGGTGCGAGATATGCTCGGCGAGATCAATCTATGGTTCGACGGAACGCGAATAGCGATACGGGAAAGAAAACCCACCCTAAGAGCGCTGGACGCAGCGGTAAAGGACCCAAACCCCACAAGCAGAAATGACGGGGAGCACCCAAGCGACGCATGGGTGACCGACCAGAACCCGGACGGACAGGCCCGGATACTAATAAGCGAAAATGACGGGGAGCCGTCGCGGAAGGTCTTCAATGACGGGGAGCGCAAGTTGATCCCCGTACTCGCGAACCACAAAGAGCATCTGATGGGAGAGACGGCGGCGAGGCATCACCACGAAACTGGAAACGACGAGACATCGCCATGGCCAAAGGATAAAGAACGGGCGTCGCGACAAGCGAGTGAAAGTGAAGTGAGTGAACGCGCGACAATCGTGAAGGGCGTGGGCGAGGGTCGCGAAACACGACGGACACGGAAGCGAAAGATAGACTGGGGGAGTGAGACGCGACCGCCCGAAGGACTGGCGGAAGCGCGACGGACATGGAAGCGAAAGATAGACTGGGGGAGCGAGACGCGACCGCCCGAAGAACTGGCGAAAGCGCGACGGAAGACAGCGGCAGGAGAGCTGACCCCGGAAAGCGTAAAGAGTAGAGAGGGCGGCGACCCCAAAACAGCAACGGGAGCGGAGCCCGTGGAAAAGTCCGCAAGTAATACTCCAGCGGACGGACGAGCAGCGCGACCAACCAGCAAGGGAAGGCGGTGCGACAGAACCAGCGGAGGCCGTAAACGCAACGGGGACGAACCTCGAAGCGGTCACGAGGTGGCCAGATCTACCACAAGTGGACCCGGAGGGAAATTCCAACGACTCCTTCCGAACCATGAGCACCAAATCCAGGTATTCGGACTTCGAACCAAGGAGAGGGGATCCAGAGTAGCAGAAGGATGACACCGCCGTAAACACGGGATAGCGCGAAGGCAAGTTAGCCGCAATAGATATTAAGTTTTGATTTTGTAAGCCATAAAGGCATATAATCAGTAATTGTAACAAGAACAAGCGATAAACCAGTTAGGCAAAAGACGTCGTTCCCTTTGAGTGACACGCGAAAAAACCGTAGAGATAATAAAATGACAGTCATAATAACGTTGATATCGCGAACAAAGCGAAAGAGCTAAGTAATCAAGTACGCGGAGAAAAGGTCACGACTTTGAGATTAATATTCGCGAACGAAAGAAGTCCCACAAAGGGAATGCGTCGCGAATAGCGAACGTATGCGTGATTTTCCTAAATTCCGCACGAGCCGACACTCATGTGCGAAATTGACGGGGAGTATGCAACCGTTCGCATAGCTGAGCAGCCGGACAACCCCGAGGGGCAGCAGCGGCCAGGGGAGCAGCGGACATCGACGATTTGCGAATAGTATTACCGGATAAGCGAGTCCGAAGAGCCCATATGGCTAGCGTTTACCTGAATCCCGAAATATAGGTGACCGGGGTACGATTGACCCCGGCAGGCGAGCAGCAGATGACCGACCGAGCGAGCCAACGAGCGGGCCTTGGAAGGAGAGCCAAGCAGAGCAGATCGGGACGAGCGCGGTCGAAATAGCACGAAAGACACGCGAGATAGCGGGGTCACGAGATTGACCCCCGCAAACGGGGATATATCGGTAATAGCCTGGGGCCGAACTCCGGAATACGTCTCGGGGTGACCCGGAGGCCAACCGCCCGATACGCGAAGCGCCAAGAACGACCAACGCGGAAATAGCGGGGTCACGAGAATGACCCCCGTATCGGGGGGCACGGAGGTCTTAGCCGAAGGCTGAGCCGCGAAAGTCGTCCCAAGGGACGCACGAACAACAATCCACCGAACCGCGACGCGATTCCGTCGACGGGCGCGAAAATCGCGGGGTCATAACAATGACCCCCGCGCCGAAGGGCACGGAGGTCACAGCGGGCGGCCGGCTCGCCAAACACGCTTCAAGGGCGACTCGAAGAACAACCGATCAACTCGCGACGCGATATTGATGACGGAAGCGAGTCTAGCGGGGACAAGCGATGACCCCCGGATATCGGAAACCGAGGGAGCCCGGGAAAATCTGGCGGGTGGAAAGCCGTTAGAGGAGGCGCCGAAATCGATCCGGAGGGTCAGCGAGACCACTCAATCGTGAAATACCCGAACCCGGGAACCGGGGGAGCGGGGTCCAACGGGACCCATGCCGACGCGTGCGATTAATTATAAGACGTAGATTGAGAACCGCAGGCGCGATTAGTTATAAAGCGCAGATTGAGAACCGCAGCCGTAACCGGCGACGAAAACAGGCAAAAACCAGAGAGAAACCTGAGAGAGGCCATCCCGGCGTTTTCCGTCAATTTTTGTGTGCCCGATTTTCCGACGCGCCGCCTGAAAAAGTGCGCCTCAACTACGTCGTTTCGCTCGGTAACCGCACATGGTTTGCGTCCGTGCTAATGGTTCGTGTCCGAACTAGCCAGTTAGTGGGGATATGCTGCGGCCGCGACGTCTATTAAGCTGACACAGCAATTCAGCACAATCGAATAAAATTTGTACAAAACTTTAGTGCTCTTTTGTTGCTAATTTGTTGCTCAATTCCCAATTTTGTTGCTCCAGCCGTTTCGGAGAAAATAGTGGCTGTGCTAACTTATGTTTAAAGTTAGCACAGCCATTCAAAAAATTGTGTTAAATAAAAAAATAGAACATATTTTTTTAGTGCTTTTTTGTTGCTAATTTGTTGCTCTATTCCCGATTTTTTAATTTTATTTTTAAATCCTGGAAACTACCCCCAAAGCTATTTCTCCTTAAAAACATACTCTAAAATTGCAAATTAGTCAGATATTAATTAATTATGGTCAAGATTAGTTAATTACGTTTTACTGATTTTATTGCCAACCATTTGCATTAATTCCGATTTTGTTGCTTCACCCTTAATGCTTAAAAACCACCCTTAGCTTATCCTACACCAGCACTACGCCTTAAAATTGTAAATTAAACAGATTTCCGCATTGATTACGCATCCCTGATTTTGTTGCTCGCTAATTTTAACAAATCCGATTTTGTTGCTCCACCCTTAATGCTTAAAAACCACTCCTAACTTACTCTACACCAGCACAACGCCTTAAAGTCATAAATTGAACAGATTTACAATTTTAAGGTATTGTGCTGGATATAAGGTATTGTGTGTAGGATGCTAAGGGTGGTTTTTAAGCATTAAGGGTGGAGCAACAAAATTGGATTTGTTAAAAATAGCAAGCAACAAAATCAGGGATACATAATCAATTCGGAAATCTGCTCAATTTATGACTTTAAGGCGTTGTGCTGGTGTAGGATAAGCTAAGGGTGGTTTTTAAGCATTAAGGGTGGAGCAACAAAATCGGATTTGTTAAAAATAGCGAGCAACAAAATTAGGGATGCATAATCAATTCGGAAATCTGTTTAATTTATAATTTTAAGGCGTTGTGCTGGTGTAGGATAAGCTAAGGGTGGTTTTTAAGCATTAAGGGTGGAGCAACCAAATTGGAATTAATGCAATGGTTGGCAATAAAATCAGTAAAACGTAATTAACTAATCTTGAACATAATTAATTAATATCTGACTAATTTGCAATTTTAGAGTATGTTTTTAAGGAGAAATAGCTTTGGGGGTAGTTTCCAGGATTTAAAAATGAAATTAAAAAATCGGGAATAGAGCAACAAATTAGCAATAAAAAAGCACTAAAAGAATATGTCCTATTTTTTTATTTAACACAATTTTTTGAATGGCTGTGCTAACTTTAAACATAAGTTAGCACAACCACTATTTTCTCCGAAACGGCTGGAGCAACAAAATTGGGAATTGAGCAACAAATTTGCAACAAAAGAGCACTAAATTTCTGTATAAATTTTATTCGATTGTGCTGAATTGGCTGTGTCAGCTTAATAGACGTCGCGGCCGCAGCATATCCCCACTAACTGGCTAGTTCGGACACGAACCATTAGCACGGACGCAAACCATGTGCGGTTACCGAGCGAAACGACGTAGTTGAGGCGCACTTTCTCAGGCGGCGCGTCGGAAAATCGGGCACACAAAAATTGACGGAAAACGCCGGGATGGCCTCTCTCAGGTTTCTCTCTGCAAAAACTATCAAAAGAAAAGTGAAAGCGGGTAACACCTGGCACGGAAAAGTACCAGGATGTGAATAACAACCCGATGGAAGGGATAGATATCCCGAGGTGGGATAGCCGAGAGCGCTCGGCAACTCGAGGCAGTCGCTCGGATACCGCAATCGGGATAACACGCTTTTAAGATTCGCTCATATTCAGACTTAGTGCGTAGTTTAGCACCGTGGTATATCACAAGAAAACACGCCCGCGTACTTGCGCGTTAAACATTGCTCGTATTATAATTGCGAGAGGCAATCAATAGCCATTTGTAACGACGTTCGACGAAATGTGTCAACGTGAATTTGTAAACCACAACGACGATCTGAAATAAATCAATCGTTTGTTAATATACGCAGTGTCAAGTTAATTTTAAATTACTTACCTGCTACTTACCTTGTCCTACGGCATCGATCCAGCGAAGTCCAGCGGCGTTCCAGTATGCGATTCTGCGAGGATCTGGGGCAGTCAGCGACCGTTGAGATCCACCCGGGGCGAGAGGAATTGCTCGGGTGAAATACCTGAAACAGGAATTGACCGATTAATTAAACGTATCCGTTATCTACTTACCTGGTACTCCAAGGGTGGTCCCACGTTGTCCATCGATGATCCAGCAGTGGGGAGGCAG
>NW_020212997.1:0-2925 GCF_003070985.1 Temnothorax curvispinosus
GCGATATCTTTCGTTCGCAACTCCTTGTGACGAGAATACTCGCGTGAACTTCTCTGGTCGCAACCATGCCATTGCTGTTATCTGCCTTTGTCGTGAATACGCTTAATTGTTTGTTCTTATAGTCGCGAGATGCAGTAACGCGCGGTGTGTTAATAATCTTTAGTCTCGCGCGATATCTCTCGTTCGCAATTCTTAATTCGCAGCGAGAATACTCGCGTGAACTTCTCGCTCGTCGTAACACGTTCCGTCGCTGTTATTCGCATTAACGCGAATTGCAATAACGCGTGGCGTGTTAATAATCTAATTAATTTGCGACGAGAATATTCGCGTGAATCCACGATCTCGCGCGATATCTCTCGCTCGTTGTAACACGTTCCATCGCCGTTATTTGTACTAATCGTAAATTGCGCAATTGACGCGGTAATTAGTTAAAGCCCGTCATTGTTAACATAGAAACCGAAATATTCAGATCTCGAATATTCTTGGGTTGGCCATACGTTTTCGCCGCGCCGTCGACGGCCTTGACGCTCGGTCACGGGCCGGCAGCGTATGTACACAGTTTTTCTACATAAGCTCGCGTTCCATAATAACGCGCTACCTTATTTTCGTTGTTGCTGGGTGTGTTTCGGCCAGACTCGAAATACATATTGAAAACACATACTGAATATTATTCCGATCGTTGGAATTCTCGCAAACATAATTGCCACCGATCAAATATACTGTTCGTCGGCACTGGTTCCCGGTATAGAATATATTGCAGCACTCAAGGTAATCTCATTAAAGATTATAATTACAATTATAATCACAATTGCAAAGAGTTGGCGTAATTGATGCTCATGTCGTGGATTATTGCTCGTGTCATGTGTATACTGCTCATGTCGTATACGCTGCTCGTGTCGTAGCTCCGCGCGCAACATGTATTGCTGAAAACTTTATTTGAACAAATACTTGAGTGCATTTCTCGCCGTAACCGGGCACCTGTGCCAACCTAATTGATAATTTTGATCGTTAATATAACTATTTTCTTATTTTGTACATCCCTTGCAACCCTCTTCCTTGTTAGCTCTACACTGCATTTGACACCCTTTTCTTGCGTTCGCCATTGGCTCTTGCGATTAACAAACTTGTCATTTTGATTGCGCTATTATATCGTGTTTGAAGAACATTCTCTCGGGAACATTCCATTGAGCCTTCGCGTAAGAATCCGAAACGAGCCATCTGTTATTCCTCATCACTTTGACGAACGGGACGGTTGTTTGCTTTCGTTCTCTTTTTCGTCCCTTAGCATATAAACTTGAAGCCTATTGTTCGCCGGTATTTTCACGGGGCGACAATACACTGCGCGTCCTTGGGATCGTTTGCCGTTGCTGTTGATCGTTTACATATCAACCAACATGTCGAAATCAAAGTCAGCTCCCTCTTGTCGCGAGTTATGCGTCCGGCGGATGCGGGAGATTCATGATCTTGCCCGGAAAGCCTCGTCCGAACCGGCGATCCTAGAAGGTTTTCTTGCCCGCTATCCGAGCGTGGCGAGAATCGCCGAGGACTTTGAGAACGCGCATCTAAAGCTTATACAAGAGACTACTGAGTTCGACGCCGAGGACGCGATTCGGGCAGACTTTGATAAAATGCATTACGCCGTGAAGGGACGGTATCACGCGCTCACGGGCACGGCGCCCGGAACCGCACAGGCTCATTCCGCGAGCCACGCGTTGGCGATCAAGTTACCCAAAATTACGCTTCCGCAATTTTCGGGCGATCTTGCGCTGTGGCCGTCTTTTATCGCCTTGTTCAACACCTCGATTCACGACAACCGACAGATCTCGTCAATAGAGAAGTATCAATATCTGCTGGCCTCGCTAAAGGGAGAGGCGCTCAATGTAATCAAGAATTTGCCCCTCGCCGCGGAGTATTACGTGATTGCATACGACGCGCTGCTCGACAAATATCGGAACAGAAGGAAGCTAGCGGACCACCACCTAAAGTCGATACGCGAAGCCAAACCGTTAAAGATAGAATCGGCCGATGCCCTCCATAAATTGTTAGATACATTCACCGAAAACACTCGCGCGCTAAACCTGATGAAGTTCCCTACCGATTCGTGGGATTTCCTTTTGCTCAATTTCCTGCTCGAGAAGCTTCCCCGATCATTGCGGGAAAAGTTCGAATCTGTCCATCGGGCCAAAGAGATACCGCGATACGCTCAACTCATCAAGTTTCTTTCCGAGCACTGTAAAGTACTTGAGGCCATCTCGGGTCCGTCAACCATGCCGTTCAAATCACAATCGTCCGCGTCGGCTTCGTCGCTCGCAACTCGAATCGCCGAGTGTCCGGTATGTAAAGAACAACACCCTGTTGCAAAATGTTCTCGGTTCTTAAAGTTAGCACCCCGAGAGAGGCATTCGACGGCTAAAGCTTCGAACTTGTGCTATAACTGCCTCCGCGCGGGCCACAGCGTTAATGACTGTCCATCGTCGTGGACGTGTCGGTCGTGTAAGGCCAAACATCACACGCTCCTGCATTTTGAGCAGAACTCGGGCTCGGCGAATGCACCCACAGACGCCGAACCACCCTCCGAATCGGGGACAACGTCATCGCAGGGAAGCGAACCCCTCGTTAGCATGGCTAGTGTCGCGCGGTCGAACCCGATCGTATTGTTGTCGACGGTACAAGCCGAAGCGCTTGACGCACACGGAAATCCCTTCCCCGTTCGTATTCTGTTAGATAGCGCGAGCCAGCTAAACTTTATCTCCGAAAGTTGCATGCAGAGGGGTGGTTTCGGACGAACCAAGTGCCATACGGTAGTTCTCGCGGTAAATGATACAAGGGCGGCTGCAACTCGAGGCCGCACCTCACTCGTAATACAAGCACAGGGCAAGGAAAGCACGCGCACCCCAGTAGAGGCTACGATTCTTCCGCGCATCT
>NW_020212998.1:0-4671 GCF_003070985.1 Temnothorax curvispinosus
AAAAAACCGAACGAACTTATTTGCCAACCCAATATATATTCACGGCAAACCACATATATAACATCGTGTTATTTTTATAACCTATTTACGCAAACGTTACTTCTGTAGTAACTTACGATACAATAATTCCTGCGCGTAAACGGGAGATTTTATAGTAACGATTATGATCGGAAATCAAGAGCCACCGTTGAAAGTAGTGAAGGTTACGTTTTTCTGATTGAGAGACGACGACGTATCTTAATATGAATTACTGTAAGTTACTATAGATGTACTCACTCGCGTAAACATATAGTTCGACAACTTTTACAAGACAGCATATACGTACGTGTGCCATTTTGAATATATCTTCCTTCTTTTAAAGATCTCCTCGACATCTTTCTGTGGTTAATACTTTATATATTTCACTTATTACTACGTTTACATGCGAGCGTTACTTCTGTAGTAAACTTACGATAATTCCTTCGCGTAAACAGAATTTTCCTTCGCGTAAACGGGATTTTGTAGTAACTACGATAATTTACTCCGCGTACACGAGTGAATTATCGTAAGTTACTACAGAAGTAACGCTCGCGTAAACATACAGTTTGACAACTTTTACAAGACAGTATATACGTACGTGTTTGTACGATTTTGTAGATACACCTTCCTTTTTAAAGATCTATCGGCATCAGTTCTCTACGGTCAATACTTATATATATTTCACTATCTGTCACGACGCGGCAACGGTCACGACTATCACACACTTACACTTATCCTTTTCTAGGTTGTAAAAAACTGTCACTGTCACGCACTGCGACAGTGCACGAATGCACTCTCGTGTCAAAAATGGGAAAGTGACACATCAGCCGCCATTTTTGTCCGACGTGGACGTTTCTTAAAAAAAAATTTTCCACATTTGGACTTTGCATCGCAATATCTTCGCTCGTAGGGCACGTAACGGAAAAAAAAGACTCTTATTTATAAATCAAACGCCAAGCTATCGATCAAACCTACTTAGAAATTGATCCGTTCACTCGTTATTGAGATCTCAAAATCTCGGATACTCGCAACTCATGCGTTCGCGTAAAAGAGTCACGGTGCGTCTCGCTTCGCGCGTACTTGGCGCGAGACACTACCGTGTCTCTTGAAACATTCCTGAAAAATATATATTTTAATGATCTTTTAAATTAAAATATCTCCGTTAATAATTTTTTATACATTCTCTTCCTAACGTGTGTGTGAAGCTATCGTCTCATTTTGCAGAAACTCACAAATTATTGAGAGCTCTGGCTTCTTTCAAAAAACGCGTCAGTACAAACTGAGACGCTATGTTCACGCAGCGTCTCATTTTGTCCTACACAAGTTCCACCACTGTATCTCATCAGATTTTGCAAGATTTATAGTTCTATAACAGTTCTATAAAGAGTTTATCTCATCAGATTTTGCAAGATCTATAGTTCTATAACAGTTCTATAAAGAGTTCTGCCATATAAAAGCAAAAAAATTAATTATAAGTTACTAAAAAAAAATTACAATGCAACGAGTATACCGGTTGAGATGCCAGTTGAAATCTCGGAGTTCCGGTTTATGTAAAATATTTTTCGAGTAGTTTTGAGCATATTGAAACATTTTCTAAAGAGTTCCGAGCGTTAGAATCTTTGTGTTATATTTAAAAAAATTAATATTAACCGAAAAGTAATCATGACAGAAGAAGATGAGACGCTGTGCGAAATCTCGGAGTTTTGGCTTATATAAAATATTTTTCGTATAGTTCTGAGCATACTAAAGCATTTTCTAAAGAGTTCCCGCCACTAGCTACGTTGTATATATCTGTTTATTAACTTTAGCAAACACTAGCTACGTTGTATAATTTTTAAATAAATTAATACCGCTCAAAAATCAGGAATTTATCGAAAATAAGGTGAGAAGCTGGCCGTATTTCTGCAGTTCTGTGAGTTCTGCTATAATTCTCGTATAGTTCTGAACGTGTTCTAACGTTGTCCCATTTTATTCTGGCAATAAGCATTATTTATTCATTTTTTAAATAATTCTTATCGCTCGAGAAAGACCCTATTTTCGATAAATTCCTGACTTTTGTGCGTTATTAATTTATTTAAAAATTATACAACATTGCCAATGCCCGGAACTCTTTAGAAATTGTCTTAGTATGCTTAGAACTGTACGAAAAATATTTTATATAAGCCAGAACTCCGAAATTTTCTACAGCGTCCCACCCACATACCCGTAAATGCGTCTTTCTTGGTCGATAAAAATTATTTAAAATATGAATAAATAATGCTTATCGTCAGAACTCTTTAGAAATAAACGTTAGAACACGTTCAGAACTATACGAGAATTATAATAGAACTCACTGTTACCCATGTGTATTGTTTATTTAAGAAAGTGTTTTTATTTTTATCCAATTATCCTTCTGTTGTTGCTCGTAATTTGGCCGCTTGAACATGCATAGGTAAAATAAATTTAATAAGAGTGCAAGAAACATTATAAACTATCATTTTTTTCTTAAGGAGATCCTAAAGTGAAGGCTGAACTTCCTCGACGTCGGTAATGTCAACATTTCTAATTCTGTTTTCTTGTCATATATCTATATCTGTCCTTGTCTAACGAGAGGCATCTATCTTTGTTCGATTACTGCGCCATCTCTTGCCACACGCAATATTGCTTATCCTGTCAACCTGAATGTGCTTTTGCACATATAAAAGTTATATAAAATAATCTTTTTTTCTAGGTTTTCAATCTTAGATCTAATTGCACGATATTGTTCTTAAATGTTGTCCCTAGGTCATGCCGGTCTAATTTTGTGGATATTTATCGTGGAATTTTTGTACAAAGCAAATATTGTCGTTACGTATACCAAAAATTAACAAAAATATTAATTTTTTTTTGTTTTCGATATAAATTTGACCACTATGACCTAGATTTTGATGCGTACTTTAATTCTAGACAAGAATTTTGCATTTCTATAAAGTCAATTAAAAGATTAGTGCTAAGAAAAAAAGCCGGTATTACAGACTGCTTTAAGATCCCCTTAATATAGTTAATAATATATTTATTGGTATGCATTTAAATATTATATTTAAAATTTATTATGCAAAGTAAAGGTTTTTAATGTAAGACTTTTTTAGATAGAAAAGCATAGAACGGTGATTTCTATACATTACATTTACGAATTTTAGTTTTTATGTTTACAAATATTTATTTAATTAATTATATTTGCAATCTTTATATATTTATAAATTTCAAATATATATACATATATATATATTTATTTATTTAATTATAAATATAAAAATTAAAATTTGTATACAAGCAAATGTAACGTATATAGCGGGTATAGCGTATCGTCGATTTGTCAACTCGAGACTCGGCACTCGGCGAGACACGAGACGCGATACCTGAAATGCGTGGCATCGTGGTATAGCCGGCAAGCCGGCCCGTGCAAAGCGGCAACGTCACAGCTCAAGAGAGACAGCAGATCGTATGTCTGCCCTTCTCTCCCCGCTCGAAGCTTGCCGAGGACCTAGCGTACATACACGGACAGAGGAAAGGCTTGCGCGACCAGCATATCCCCTCCATCTGAGTAGTTCGGACACGAACCATAGCATGGATACGAACCCATGTATCGTTACCCGAGTCCTCTCTGATCGTTACCGAGCGTAACGCCGTAGTTGATGTCCACTTTCTCAGAGGGCAGATTAGGACAGACGTCCCTAGAGACCCTCTAACAGAGTCTGGCCATAAGCGATTTTTGTCAAAATCGTGTGAGAGAGAGGGATATACATTCGCCATCTTTCTCTTTTACCTAACCTCTTTTGACGGGTTCACGCACGCTCATCATAGTCCACGGACAGTCCACGCGTAAGAGCGTTAGCAAGTAAAATACGTAAAAAATTATAAAAATGGGTGGATGTGTAGCACCGTTTTGCAACAACTCGACAGCAAAAGGTTATATTATGAAGATATTTCCTAGAGATCCCGGGCTTTATGGGCACAGAATGTTCCGCGTGAAAATTGGATACCAACAAACAATTCTTTTCTTTGTAAGGTTAGTATTAATGTATTAGATTATTATAATAAAAATTATAATGTTAATTAAAATTAATGTAAAATATAAACTCTAAAATTTCTATGCTTTCCTTAAAATTATGACTGAATTATATATTTAAACTATTGTTATCATATAGGTTCACTTTGCCCCAGAAATGTGGGAAGCTAATCGCAAACATAAATTAAAACGTGATGCGATACCGACAATTTTTGGGTTTTTTTTAAAAAAGCAAGTATTGACGAAAGACGCAGAAAATGATGGCAGCAGTGAGAATAACATTAATGAAATAACCAGTATTATACCAAGCAACAAATGTACAAATGAAGAAGCAACTGATGACGATAAGAATACAGAAGTTAATATTGAAACAGTAAGTCTTACTATAAGAAAATGTTATAACTGTAAGGAAAGTGTTATAACAATTTATTGTGTACAATCTTTTCCAGGTTATTATAAATGACACCTCGGAGCTTATAACATTATCAGCAAATATATCACCTATAACTGAATGTAATGAAACGGTAAAAAAAGAAAATGACAAGTATAAAGAAATGGTCAAGAAACAGCAGCTACAATTTATCGTTATGAGGAAGAAACTGAAAGCTCTGCGATTTATAAATAGC
>NW_020212999.1:0-3701 GCF_003070985.1 Temnothorax curvispinosus
AGAATATGATGAAGTCACATTAGATTTCAATGTAAATTAATAAAAGTCTTGTTGACATTAATTAAATTAAATTGAATGTAATGTAATCCTATCATGTTCTATCTGTTATGTCAAACAGTATATTTTATTACAATTGAAATAATATGCATGAATATTACAGAAGAAACAGTGGTTCGAGACGTGGAAGAAAGCTTTTAGTCAACGATGGACGCAAGTATGATGATAATTAATGTTTAAAACAACATTTTTTACACAACACTAATGAAGAATTTGTCAGCATAATTAAGTGAGAGATTAAATTAAATTAAAATAATTTCAATTAAATTGTCATATGTCTGCTTGCAGGTAAAAGGGGAGGCAGCGTTGAACAGAGGCGAAAGAAGTATACTTAATGGAATCTGTGGGAAAGTTATGGAGCTTGCTGTGAAAAAATGTAAGAATTTTCATAAAACTGAAAATATGCACTTGGAGATGAGAGAAAAAGTGAGGGATTCGAAGAACTTGCCGAAGGAGAAGGAAATATACGCAATATTAAACAATTAAGAGGTATGAAACATCAACAAATTCAACAACAAGGTAAGCTGCTGAACTGATAAAATTTTTCTTACATTGAGAAATTGTAGTGTATTATATTGCAAAATCGTTAACAAACTAAATCAATTTTTGTTTTAAACCTTTAGGAAAATAAAAAAACTACGCCTAACAGGTGAAGACATCACATAAATACGACGAAATAACAAAGCCAGCCTGCGTTCACAAATTGTGGAAGAATATATACGATTAAGAGGACGGTAAGAGTATAGACATATATCCACGCGGTAAAAATTTTTTATATAAAAACAAAAACACATATAAATATATATAATTATATAGAATTATATATAATTATATATAATTATATATATTTATATATGTTTTTTTACATTTTTTTATGTTAATTATACATAACAACTGTTACATTTATACATATATGATTATATATGGGCAATTTTTTTTTCATTACCTCAAACTTCACATATTATAAAAAATGCAATGCGAAAATAATCTTTTTAATCATTTTTAGATTTTTCTTTTTATTTTTTTTCTGTAATATATATTATAGAAGAGACAAAAACATGTATGGACATACTTGATATGTTTAATTATAAATATAATTATATAAATATATATATATATATATTTTTTACCGGGCATTAAAAAATGTAATTGGAATAATGTGCAATAACAGATTTGTCCAATATTTGCAGAGTTACTTGGATAAATTATACTAATAGGTTGTGGTGATGCAATATCAACGAAGTATTGAAGATAAAAACCGGCGATCGCTCAACGTTGGAGAAAGGAAGTGGGATACAATTTCCGATTTCGAATCCAGTATGCAATTTAAAGATCATTTATTATTGAAAGTATACATATTAAGTAAAAGTATCTGTGCGATTATCCATTCAAATAATGTGCATATTTACATATTTATATACAATACTTTACTTGCAGATAAATAACTTTGACAATGGATGAATTACGTTGGGACACAGGATGGATATACATTGGTTCATCACAAGAAATTCTGATATATGTGAGTGTATAAGGTATCTACTTATAATTGTTACGCCGATTGCACGATGTGTTCCTTTATACGTCGCAAGAGTATAAGTGACTTCCCCCGATAGGAAAAGATTTATAAGATGATATGACGAAATCTGAATAAAATTGGGAATGCCATGCTGCAATTATATGTCTCGATATTAATTTGCAACAATACTAGTAGAAATTGAGACCTTTGTGCAAATATTGATAAATATTTGCACAATTTATTTATTTGCGTAATTTTCCTATCGGGGATCCTTCAAAGGAGCAATGGATGGCTTTCGCTTTGTTCACTATACGCAACATTCATTCAGCATTCACTTTCCTCATTCACACACACACATACACTTTTAATTATATTGCAATAACAATTATATTTACAAATTATATAACTGTTACTGTAATATAATTAATTCAATCACTCATCGAGAATTGTCCACTTTGCAGTCATGCAACATTTATACATCACCATGCATTTATAGAGAGTAATGGAGGCGTCACTCAATATCGCGTGACGCTTCCATTACTGTCAATTACGCAATTCATTCTTTGGGGCATTGACCGCACTAAATTGTCAAAAAATTGTGGTCTTGCGCGGAGACCCTCCCATTTTTCCACAACATATTGTGCAAGAGCCTCTCGTGTTCGTGGAATTTGAGGGTCCCACTCTTGCACCATAATGCCCCAAACATGTTCGATAACATTCAAATCAGGGGATTTGGCTGGCCAGTTCAACGTCCTGAGGTTGGGTTGTTCAGCCAGCCAATTCTGGACAATTCTCGCTCGATGCACTCCTGAATTGTCTTGAACAAAATTCACGTATGATCTGCCAGGAAAAGTCTCCGCGACGTATGGCATCATCACATCAGATAATATGTGGAGGTATTCTTCGCCGTTCATGTGTGGTGTTGTGCGAACAAGCGGCCCAGGGCCTTGCGAAGTCATACATCCCCAAAAACTTAATGTGATGCGTCCACTTCGTGCGCGAAAACGAACATTTTCCTCCGCATACCTCGTTCCTCTCGTTCTCCACAATGTCACTCTACCAGACTCGTCAGTCGAAAATACCTTCTCATCTGAAAAGATGGTATACATCCATTCTTCCTCCCATCCCAAGTGTTCCCTTGCGAAAGCCAGCCGTTGCTCCTTGTGCCGATGAGAGAAAACTTCTCTTTGTGCGGGAATCCGGTGATGATAACCGGCATTGTGCAAACGGCGCCGCACAGTACGATCTGAGCATGTTAGATCGACATTTAGTCGGATTTGTCGCGACGAATGGAAGCCAGATTGTTGAATAACATTCAATATTTCTTGGTCTTCCTCAGCATTTGTTCCTCTCGGTCGTCCAGGTATCGGAGACGGGTTGACATGTCCCAATGTGTCGTATCTTCTCACAATACGATGAACTGAACGTTCCTGTAATAAAAGCGCATGTTCCTGAAGATGCTATGTATGCATTCAGAACGAACTCTGTATACATTTCTTTTATTTTATATATTTTTTAATTACAAAGAAAGATACACGCACGCTTGTGTGCAATTTTTGAATCGATGATTTTAGGCATGAAAGTGTCTAAACAACGTTTTTTCGGTGATTTATTTTTAGCTCAAGCAATACTCACACTTATATTCAAATGGGCTGATATGTCTGCCGGACCCATGCCACCATCCCTCAACGCTATTATCTGTCCTCTCTTAAATTGGCTTATGGGACCAGGCATTTTGTTCTTCAATTATTTTACTTTTCTTATTCTAATAAGAAAAGTATATTATATAGTATATTATAGTATATAGTATTATTATAGTATATTCTTTTCCTTTCTAATTTTACCTTTTTTATTTTACGATGCGTTTCTCTAAGCCGTCACGATCGTTTCAGACGCCACAGCAGAAGAAATGTTAGAATAAATAAATAATTGTGTAACAAATTTTCGATATTCTTTTATTTATTCAAACGTATATTTTAATGATTAAATTAAATAATGCAATATAGCTAGACAAGTTTAATGACTTGTAACTTATCCAAATAGAGAATAGAATCATAAATGCATGGATACTTTACATTTATGTGACATATTCTCGAAACCTCTGTAACCGTCAATCCTGCATTTGTAT
>NW_020213000.1:0-1660 GCF_003070985.1 Temnothorax curvispinosus
TTAAAAAATTTTAAAATTTACACTTGTAAAAGTTTCAAATGACATATCCATCATTTTCCCCGCCGTGATTGCTAGTCGTTTTTGCGACCTCATCATTATGAACATTAAAATTTTACTCTGATTTGACGGCATATCATACCATGGCATCTCGTATGTTGCCTTGGCAATGGATTTGCCCTGAAAAATGATACAAATACTGTCAAATATAAAACGACGATATTTTATGTTCATTTTCATCTGTTCAAATTCGTTTAGCAAGAAAAGATTTTTTCCAGTATTATTTTTGACATTGTAAAAATATTATAGTAACAAAATAAAAAACTATTCATTGATTCCATTTTTATTGTTATTTAAAAATATAATAAGTTTTATATTTATAATAAACTAATAATTAATAAAAATTTTATAATTTTTAGACATCATTTTATTATAGCAGTCATGTTGTCAGAATTTCTAAAAATATTTATAATGTTTGTAATACATTTCTTATTTTAAAATAAAAAAAACTTTTATTTGGTTAAAATTAATTAACATAAATAATATTTTGAATTTTAGACACAGTCACACGCAGGCGCGCGCGCATACACACACACACACACAGCAACATATTAATATATTTTTATTAAAAGAACTATGTCATATATATACAGTTCTATCATTATATCGGCATAAATATCATGTGATAAAAAATTTATTTAAAAATTTATGATTAATCACTTTTGGATACTTACTTTGGAGCTAAGATATTCTCCGGAAAAGCAAATCATAAAGACTTCCATTACCACGGTAAAGTAAGCAATCATGGTTTTCACTAATGCGAAAACACCAGTTTCATTGTGAATAGACTAGCTCAATGAACAACAAAAATAGAAATAGATGAAATAAATGACAACCATTCCATATTCATTACAGTACTTACAATTATCAAGACAAATCCAAGACTGCAAATAACTAAGGTAATCCAAACAATCTGCATTAATCCGATAAAAGAAAATAGTTGTTCGATGTTTTCGGAAAATAAAATGACTTTATTATGCTTCTCAATCAGCATTCCAAATGAAGGTATAGAAAATCTATGAAGAAGAATATTCTTGGAAATATTTTCGAACTCTTGACATATTATATCAACCTGACCGCTTAGATGGAGCACCTATAATATACTTAAATTTTTGTAAAAATTATAATTATTGCATGTAAAATTTGAATATTTTCGGTACAAAGATACAATAAATGTAATAATCTCACAAAATAAACTTAATTTAGATTTTTTGACTGTAATATATGTATATTCTCAACACTCAATCACAATAAATTTTAGAATGTCTAATACAAAAACGTAACATGTATTTGTGTAAATTGTCTCACAAGTAACAAAATTCTGCAAATTAATTAATGTAAAATTTCCATGCAATAGCGTTTACGCTAATAAGTTTGTGTAAATCTGTACTGTTATATTAAAAATTGACAAAAACTTAAAATAACAAATATGCAATATGAGTTACCAAATTAAACATAAATCCATTTAGAATACTAATCGTGCAAACATGTAATATCACATATAAAGATACTGCTATAACGAGAAATTCAACCATTGGCGATTGTGTGTATTCAACTGGAAATTGTATTTTTATAGGAAACTGCCATACAGTATCATTGTAAT
>NW_020213001.1:0-4317 GCF_003070985.1 Temnothorax curvispinosus
TATGAAATCTTTTAATAAGATCTTCGTCAACGCCCGTTATAGCAGCGGAAATGGATTCATTTTCAAAAAATCGTCAAGCAGTATTTCCATCATTCGTATTGCCAAATCCAGATTTTGGTTTATCAACAATAAGGCCTAACTGTTGGCAAAAACCTTTTTGAATTGTTTTTTTTTTTCTATCTTCTATTAATTTCTTTTTATTTCCTCGTGCTTGCCATTTTTTAATTTCGATTTTATACAAATATGCAAACAACATTCAAAGAATCGACATATGTAATGTAACCCGAAACATAAACTATCTCTATTAATTTCTTTTTTTTAAATTAAATCTATATTATTAAATCTATCTGTATTCAACACAACAGCTACTACTTCAACAAACGCGCGCACACACGCACACACACACACACACACACACACACACACAAACACTTTTTTTAACATTCTATTATTTTTCCCGTTGAATCTATTGCCGCTGTCAGATTTATAAAAAATTTATTTTGCAGTAATTTGTTTAAACAATTATTGTTTTAACAATTATTGTATTCCAATTTACATAGTTAAAGGTCATGTTCTATTTTCAATTATTAGTTTTACTATGTTGTTAGTGGTTTAAGCATAAGCGTTAATAAGTTTATGCGAATTTGGAAGGTTTTAAATACAAATGTACATTAAAAACAAAGTAGCAGCTAGTAGCAGCAATTTTTTACAAATTTTGTTACATAATAATATAAACTTTAATTTAAAATTTATTCCACTGCGGGAATCCGTGGGACTTTTAACTTTTCTCTATTTTTCTGAAACAATTGCACACAAATTTTCATTATTTTACACTTCAAACATTGCGTTACTGTTAATTTATATTTGTTATAATTTTTAACAAATACGATAATAAACTACATTTTTTCATTTAAAACATCTATTTTGTAGAATTAAAAAAGATCAACTTTACGATTTTTTACGAATTTTTGAATATGACGTTTGAACATGAGCTCGGATGCTCGAGCTGTTACTCGTGCGAAGGTCCTTTTTGTACTGGCTTATACCTGCTGTTTCGAAGTGGTCGGGAAGTCTGAGGCGAGTGAATCGAACGAGTCGAAGCTCTGGTAAAAGTGAGTTTTATTTTCTTAATATATATACATGATGACTTAGCGCATTGGCGCGTGAATTGTGGATAAGGCTTTGTCTTTAGATTTGTATTGTGCCGGCGCACAGGGGCGGCACAATAAAAAAATACCGGACTTCTAAAAAAATACGGTGGTCTAGAGCGAGAGCCGGTGATTGGCTGCTCGCTCAGCCACTATGAGTGTTTCGCGGTTGTTATTTGCGTCTACTGATTTTCCCGGAGTCGGGGGAGTTCGATCCAAGGGCAACTCCGGGATTTCAAGGGAGGGCAGGGCCGGTGCGGTCTTCGTCTTCCTGCTCTTTTTCTTCTTCTTCTTGCGTTCCTCGGTCTGGGTACCCACAGACCTCCAGGAATTCGGAGGTAGGGGCCTTTCTGCCCTCGGATCGCCAGGCACTAGTGTCAGCCTTGGTGGGCGTGTGATTCGCCTGTACGACTCGGGGATCGTCACCCTTATCAATGGCTACCACAGTTCTGGTGGAGGTGCCGGTCCGGCAGCGGTTGGTCGTCGTGGTGGCGAGGGCCTCCTGGCTCTTCTCTTTGGTCGTGGTCGTCGGCGGCCTTTGCTAGAGCGGGCAGAGTTGCCCTGTGCTACTACCACCACGGACCGAATTTGTCCGGTTCGGCGGGTGGGAGGGGCAGACTATCCCTTGCGTAATAGCAGGCGCAAGTCGGTGGCACGTCGTTCCGAGGAACGGTGCGAGGATTCCGCTCGCTCCAGGTTAGGTTAGAGCAGAATATGTGAGGTTCGTCTCAATCACGGTCGCTACAGCCGGTATATTTAATGCCCGGTATATGGTAGCCTCAACGTGAGAGAAGAGAGCGTGCTCGTCCTGGGCAGGCTCGCCCTTATGTATCTTTCTTGCCGAATTTTGATTGCGAGTAACGACAGCCGCCCCGCGGCGACAGGTGTTACTCGCGCTAGCGGCGCGCGAGTGGGGTTGTGCTACGTGCGCCCGGCCGGGCGGGCTTAAGCGCGCGGGCCGGGTTGCCGCACTCGCAGGCGCGCCGTTCGGAGGACGGATCCGAACGTACTTATGCCATGTATACTTATTTAGCCCTTATAAAGGGCCGTTACATATTCTTTGAACATTACTCTATACATCTATGTACTTCAAATCCCATAAATTAAAACTTTATTTTTCAACTTTTGACCAGCTTTTCGGGAATCGGCCCCACTGTGCGCCGTCTCGGCCCCACTTCGACGTCCCGCAGTAATGCCAACTCACTCTTTTGGAAAGGCCGGCACCCCGCGCTATCTCAGCCCCAGCCGGAGCCCCACCATCGCCTCGCCGCTTCCACGCTGCCTCTCCGACTGCCCGTGCCGCGCGCCACCTTCTGACGTCATCTTCCTCTTCCTCTGTGCTTCACCTCTGACGTCTTCTCCCCCTCTTCCTTCTTCCTCCGTGTCCTAACCTCCAAAGGCTTCTCTCCGAAATTCCAGGATCTTTCTTCATCCACTTCCCTCTCGGAGCCTCCTCCATTTACTCCGCTTCCTCTGTTCTTCCTCCCTTGGATCCAACGCGCCGCTCCATTCTCCTTGCCTCACTCCATTCCCAAAAACTTCTTTTCCTCTCCGCTTAATTCCCGACCATCCGCACGCTCCGAAAAGCTTTCCCTCTCCATCGTTTTAAAGATATTAAGTGCGTATATAAAAAAGTGCTGTATAAAAAAAATGTTACTTCTATATGACCCGTCAAAAACTTGTATCAAACATGTTATTACTTCAATATAAGAAAAAAAGATAAAAGTTAATTTACAAGTAATATATTTGTTTACATTTATTAGAAATAATTTATCATCAAATTATCTTTTTGGTACAAATACTATTTTAATGTGATAAAGTAAAATAAAAATGGAAAAAAATTAAGAAATTTTTTGTAAAAATGATAGATGTATATAAATATATTAAATCTGTTTTTCCTACAAAAGTATTATCAGAAAATTGTGGCAACTGACAATAAATTGTTTTGTTAGAAATACGCAAGATTACAAAGATAACAAGTATTAAATATAAAACAGAAATTAATTATAAATATGTTTCTAGATTAAAGATGTAGCTTCGGGTTTAAATGTGTATTTTCTCTATAACAATAACGTCAACAAATGAATCAATATTGATAGGGGGGTCCTCCGTAGCCCTCGGCAGGTGGATAAGTGGATAAGTAGTAGAAAAGTGAAAGGAGATAAAGGGAGAGATTGAGAGGTGAGGAAGGTGTTGATTGAGTGTGAAAGGAAGACGGGAGAATGGAGGTGAAGCGGAAGGTGGTCTGGAGGAGACGGGAAACGTTGGTGAGAGGCACGTGGAAAGTGAGGTTAGGGAGAAGGGCGGGATTGAAGGAACGGAGGTAGCAGCTCAGGTTACACGACGAGGGAGCTGAGCGAGTTGGTAGCAGGGAGTATCGATCGGGCGATCGATCGACCTGTCGAGACAGAGGGTTTGTCGATGGAGGCGCGGCAGGTGCGGAACGGAGCAGGGAGTCGTCTCGACAGATCGATGGATCGAACGATTGAAGGGGCCGGACAGATAGATAGGTGATGGAAAGAGAAGGAGAGAAGGCGACGGAGAAGTGGAACGAGGAAGGAGAGGAGGTGACGAGCGTGCGTGAGTTGGACTTTGGTGGCAAGGAGAAGGGAGGGGAGTGGGAAGGGTGAAGATAGACGAGGATAAAGCGGTGGAGGCGAGGGTATGGATACAGACAAGAACGAGGGCCATAGGAAGAAAGGAGAGTAAGAGGGAGGTAGGACGGAAAGGAGAAAGGAGGGGAGGAATTAAGGAGGAACGTGATATAAGGGTTGAGAAGGAGAAATGGGGAGGTAAGGAGTCAAGTTGGGAGAAGACGAGGACAGGTCGGTGGAGACGAGGGACAGAGAGAGTAGGGAGGGAAGATTAGAAAGAAAGATGGAGGAAAGCAGAAACGCGGAGCGGGCGGAGGAGGACGAACTAACGAGAGGGATGGAGGAGAAACTCCTGATGACTTCAGACGAGGAGAAGGAAGACAAGAGGAAGGGGCTGTAGGACGAAAGGGGCGAGGCGAGACAGGAAGGATCGAGGCAGAGCGACGAAGGCTCCGAGGAGCAAATGGCCAGGATGAAGGGGTTGTTTTTCTGCTTGTAGAGGTTTGGGTACGTTCCTCAGTAAAATAAACGCCTTGTAAACCCTACGGGGATAGACAATAAACCAATACAATACA
>NW_020213001.1:4417-8404 GCF_003070985.1 Temnothorax curvispinosus
TATTTAAAAAAAAAATTTAAATTATATATAGCAGCATAGTAAAATTAAGATATAAATATACTTGCTTATATTAAAGTAATAACATTTTTTGGTACAGGTTTTTGGACAGGTTGCATAAAAGTAAAGTTTTTTTATTATACAGCATTTTTTTATATCCGCATTTAGTGTCTTTTATCTTTTTTAATAAGTATTTATTCAATATACCATTTTATACATAAAGTGGTATATTGAATATACATTTTATACATAAAGTATTTACATAAAATTTTTTTATACATTTAACTTTACGCGCTTTTTTAAAGAAAAAAATATACTTGTAGGTCATTAATTTAGAGATCACTTTTTTCATGTATGCATTTAGCGATTTTTTTTCTTTTTACTTTTAACGGCCAAAATCGTGTTTCATCTTATTACCTTATATAAATGTAATTATGTAACAGATAAGATTATTATACATGAATTGATTAAAGCTAATAAAAATTGACATAAGAGTTATTGAGAGTAAACTAAAAATATAAAATATGTTTAGGAATCTTAAATATTAAATATATGGAATACATGATGGGGTTAGTGTTTAATATGTTATATATATTAATATATATATATATAATTTTTAAATTAGATTTCACATAATTTAGTGCAAACTTAAGAGGGGATTCTGGTTTAGGAGGCTTTTATTAACAATAATGCAGTTGAGGTTTAAATTTTTTACAATATTTAACTGCTTATTTGAAGAGGTAAAAAAAATTTTTATATTGTAAAATAATTGCAAAATAGCGCCATGGTGTATCTCTAATCGAAATGCCTCGCCAACCGAGTTGCCAATCTGCGGGAAAAATGTAGCCCGCAATTTTGATCTGAGACAAAAAAACAAAAAAGATTATTATTAATTTTTATATATTTTTATTCTATGTGAACCAGGAACCATGGTTAAAAAACTGTAAAATATAAATTGTTTTAGCACTTGAACAAAAACATGACATTTTTAAGAAAAATGTGACGATACGCGTATTTGTCATTAGCGCTACGGCCCTGACGGCCACCTAACACATGTTCAGCGTACGCTCCTGTGCCCGAGCGGTAGGGCAGCCGAGCGGTGGGGCCGCCCAAGCGGTGAGGCAGCCCCCACCGCTTTTATTCGGTATAAATAGAGGACTCGAGCCACCAGTCCTGTCCCGATCCCGATCCCGACACGACCGCTCTCCGAAACCATTTCACCAGGTTGAGTGCTCCCAACGACTTTCTCCGTACAGAGAACGGGCGCTCCCGTTCTCACCTGGGCGCTCCTAGGGTACGGGCCTCCTCAGCTGGGTGCTCCCGGTTGGTATTACCTGTCCTTTCCTGTCTCCGGGTCGGGCGCTTCCGACCCTTTCCGCCGTACGGAAGACGGGCGGTCCCGTCTTCAAGCCGGGCGCTCCCGGTGTACGGGCCGCTCAGTCGGGCGTCCCCGACTAAGCTCCTGACCATTCGACCTGTCCGCGAATCCGTAAGGCAACCGTGCCTCCGTACCTGTCCGCAAAACCGTAAGGCAACCGTGCCTCCGTACTTGCCCGCGAATCCGTCAGGCAACCGCGCCTCCGCGCCTGTCCGCGAGTCCGTCTTTCTCTAACCGCGCATCAACCCTGCACACGTACACTGCGGCTCAGCGGAGCAACGCACACACACACACACACACGCACACGCACACGCACACGCACACGCACACGCACACGCACGCACGCACGCACGCACGCACGCACGCACACACACACACACACACACACACACACACACACGCACACACACACACAGCCACTCACACTTTCCATCAAACTGTATTGTGAATAGTGAGAATAAAGAGCTTTATGTAAAACCAACCAGTGTCTCCACGTTTTCTCACCTTGGCCTGGCGACCGAATTCCGAGCGAGAAAACGCGATCGTTACAAAATTATCCTCCGTTTTTATGCAATAACAATTATTGAAATTAATATTTTTACCAATGTTTGAGGTTCACATAGAATGGTTGTTCATTCTTTAGCTAACGCACTTTGAATCAAGTCGATTGATCAGTTAGTTTTTTCTCCCGCAGATTGTTGGCGAGGCGCTCCGATTAAAGATACTCCATGGCGCCATTTTGCAATTATTTACAATACAATATAAAAATTTTTTTACTTTTTTAAATAAGCAGTTAAATATTGTAAAAGATTTAGAAACCTCAATTGCATTATTGTCAATAAAAAAAATTTATAAAAATTTCCTTTTTTTTAGCCTCCGAAACCAGAATCCCCCCTTAAGTGGTCATCCACACCAAGTTCACTTCTTGCAGTACTGTGGTTAGGAACGGTAGTCTATGTTATTAAAACATTAAATACGAGTTTGAAAAATTTTGTTTTTCAAGGGTCATTAATAGGAAATAAGATTTTTTTTACTGAATTTTTTATAACTACTAGACACCACAGACGCGCGCTTCGCGCGCGCTATTTAGCTTTAACATTATGCAATTACTATTACACTATTAACTTCTTGATACACACAACTGTCAAAATATACGATGACAGCTGCAAATGAAGTAAGCGCAGCGAGAGAACCAATTGGCATCGCGGAAAAGCGGCAACAAAAGCTTCGAGATATGCGAGTATCGACTTAACATGCCTTTTTTTAGAAAGGATTTTTGTATTTATTATTGTAACAATTAATATTAATTGCATTTCATTTCAGTCATTGAAGATGACAGTCAAGTATGTACATCGAGATCTGATGGACAAAATGTGGCTACCAAAACAAAATCAAATACATTGTTCAATAAAACTAACAGTAATATTAATGCAAACATAGCAAAGAAAAAACCAGCACAAAAAGAATTATATAATTATAAAGGAGAAAACAGTGTATTTGTATTAAAACGTTTAAAAAGAACACAACAATCGAAAAGAATAAAACAAACAAAAAGACAAAAAAACTTAACCACCGACAAAGGTAACGTATAGTTTTAATGTTTTTTTTTTTATAAACTTCAGATACTTTAAATCTAGTAAAATTACATAGCGCATGCATTATTCACTTTTTTTTTTATCTTTCTTCATTATTACTAGTACATAATCCTTGTAAAGAGAAACTTGGATATCCGGGCACGCCAAGTGTTTTTAAATTTCACAATTTCAGTTTTTATATTTATAATTAAATTCAGTTTTTGTATATATAATGAAAAAGAGTCATTTTATAAATAATAGTGATATTAATTGTTCAAGCAATCTAAGTTTTTATATTCTTGATTCACTTAAATTTATTTAAAAAGTATAAATTTTTGCAAGTTATTATTGCAGATAAAGGTGGGCTACGTATTGTATAAGTTTCCTATCTACATGTCTTAAAGAGTTTGAAGATACATATAAAAAATTTGAAAACTTTTATTGTATAAACTGATTCTACACCTCATTTTGTATATAAATATGTGAGTATAATAATTGAGAAGTCAGTACTTTTCTCATAATATTTCATATATTTCTGTTTCTTTCCTTTCTTCCACTTTATGTAAAACTTTTTGTTAAAAGCGTATACATTTATGCACAAAATTTATAGATTTTAATGTATAAATTTTGCTCACAACAGTGTATTAAAACAAAATGCGAATTAAATTGTATAATTAAAAAGAGTAATTTTCTAAGTATTAGTGATTTTACTTTTTGAAAAAGTCGATGTTTATATCTCCTTGATTTAACTATTACCGTCATTTTTATAGAAAAGATACTCATAAATTCAAACAAGATATTTTGCACAACCATTGCCTTTTACTTGATATTAATTATTAATTCTTACTTATATGTTTCTTAAGTCATCTTTGTTTACGTTTATATATTTTTGTTGGATTGGGATCGATTCAGGTGAAAGACAGGCTGCTAGAGAAGACACGTCTTTTCCAGAGAACAAGATAACAGAGAGTATATTTTGCGTAACGTGTACAGAAGTGTGGCGCTAAGTGGCGCGCGGTTTGAATATACCGTCTCTCC
>NW_020213001.1:8504-12628 GCF_003070985.1 Temnothorax curvispinosus
ATTGCACCCCACTCTATTGCTTTAATGGGATTAATTTCTAATTCTTTATGTGTCCAACTCCTGCTCCGTGTGTACATGACATGTGTTTTGGTCCATTGACAGCCTTGGTCAGGTTATCCGCCACCATCTCTTCGGTGGGAATGTACTCCAACTCGATGATTCCATCCACAATCTTCTCCCGAATGTAATGATGGCGAACGTCAATATGTTTGGACCTCGCCTTGAAACCGTCCGTTTTTGCAAGGCTCAAAGCGCTCTGGCTGTCGCATTTGACCTTTATTGCTTCAATTTTCACAGTATTTGACTCTAGAACTTCACCGAAGTATTTAAGCCACATTGCTTCTTGTACGGTGGCCGACAAAGCCATGTATTCGGCCTTGCTGCTTGAGAGTGCGACAGTCTGTTGTCGCTTACTCGCCCATGATATCGGTCCGCCATTCATCAAAAAAACGTATTCAGTACTGGAGCGACGTTTGTCGACGTCTGATGCCCAATCTGCATCTGAATATCCTAACAAGCCATTACTTTTGGAATTTGTCTTCGAATAGCGAATCTTGAAGTTCATGGTTCCCTTCAAGTATCGAAAGATGCGCTTAACTGCCGTCCAGTGAGCCTTGCCAAAGTTCAAGTTGAATCTGCTTACATCGTTGACGGCAAACGCAATATCTGGTCGTGTACCTTGTGCCAAGTACAGAAGATTTTCTACGGCCTCCCGGTATGGGACTCCTTTAAGTTCTTCTTTCTCTTCTTGAGTATCTAAACTTATTTCGATTGAAAGCTTCTGATTTGGATCACTCGGTGTAACTGCCGGTTTGCAATCAGTCATATTAAACTTTTCTAGTATATGCTTCGTGTATTCCTCTTGATCCAGGCAAATTGCATTAGATTCATATGTAATCCGTAATCTCACGCAGTTACTCGCAGTTCTCATATCCTTCATCCTGAATGCCGTGCAGAGCGACTTTTTCAGTTGATTTTTGGCTTCTGCATCCGCCCAGAATATCAAAAAATCATCCACGTAGATAGCTATTATCAACGTCATGTCTCGATTGTAGAATACGCATGGGTCCGCAGGTAACTGAATAAGTCCAAAAGCCTTTAAAAATTTCTCGAGCTTTTGGTTCCATTCTCGGCTGCTTTGCTTAAGTCCGTAGATGGCCCTTCTCAGCCAGCAAACTTTACCCTTTCCAGCGTTGAACCCTTCCGGTGGCTCCATGAAAATTTCTTCGGATAATTTCCCTTGAAAGAACGCCGTTACGGCGTTCATCTGGTCAATCTTCATGCCACGTTTAGCTGCTAGAGCAATCAAGTATCGAATCGACGTGTACCTTACTACAGGTGAATATGTTTCATTGTAGTCGATACCATAATTTTGTGAATATCCTTTGGCCACAAGTCTGGCCTTATAACAGACAACCTTACCGTTCCCGTCACGTTTTGTCTTAAAGACCCATCTGCATTTTATGGCCTTCCTATCGCTTGGTAGGTCGACAAGTTCCCAAGTTGAGTTTTCCTTCAATGACTTCAACTCGTCATTAATGGCCGCTTTCCATTTTTCGTGGTCGCTTTTTTTATGCTTCCTTAAGCGTTAATGGATCGTTATCTTCTCTACCATTCATCGTCAAGTAACTAACGAATCCCTCGAAGTTCCTTTGCTTTAGTGTGCGTGCAGATCTTCTTATTTGTTGTAGTAGTGTCAGCGTTTCATCAAGCTCAAAATTTTCATCACTCGATGCTCTCTCTGTGACTGACAAGAAATCGTCCTCCGTGTCACTATGCAAGTCTTCCACTGGTCGCGCGTCCAACTTTTCTGATGAATTATCCCTCACTGAATCAGAATATTCGTCGAAGTGCATAAGCACTGATGGCTCTTGCTGACTCTCCAGAAACTTGACATCTCTACTGATGGTTATCTTCTTTGTGATTGGATCAATACTCCGATATCTCTTGGTATTATGGCTATATCCCACGAAGGTCAATTTGGTTGACTTTGGATCCCATTTGCGACGTTTTTGTTTTGGAACGTGGACCATTACGGATCCAAATATCTTTAAGTTGCTCACGTTCGGTTTAATTCCGGTCCACATTTTTTCCGGCGTTTTTCCATCCAGAGTCGAATTGATGCATCTATTTACCACATAAGCAGCCATGTTGACGGCTTCTGCCCAGTAAGCCTTTTCAAGTTTAGCGTCAAATAGCATGCATTTGGCTCGCTCTACAATCGTACGGTTCATACGTTCTGCTATACCGTTTTCCTGAGGGGTATACGTATTTGTCATTTGATGTTGAACGCCTTCACTGCAACAAAATGCTTCAAAATCTTTGCTACAATATTCTGTCCCGTTGTCCGTTCTGATCGCTTTTACCTTGCGTTCGGTTTGTACTTCAACTAGCTTTTTGAACTCCTTGAATTGCGTGAATACTTCAGCCTTGGACCTCAAAAAATAGACAAATACTTTGCGTGAGAAGTCGTTGATAAATGTTAATAAATATCTGGCTCCTCCGATCAAAGTAGTCTCCATTGGTCCACACAGGTCCGAATGGATTAGATCCAGTATATGTTTCGTCTGTTTTTTGGATGCTTTAAACAGGAGTCTTGCTTGTTTGCCTTGCATGCAGATTTCACATCGTTTTACTTCCTCAGCTCCATCAGTGAATATCACACCATCTACTGCGCCGTCACGCATTTTGCACAAATCGCCATGGTTGATATGTGCTAATCTTCGATGCCATGTCATCGCGCTATTGCCAGAAACTAATAGCAAAGAGACTCCGTTGCTGCTTGAAAGTCGATAAACTCCATCTAATGACTGCATGTTCGCAATACACTTTCCAACCTTGCCAATGATTGAGCATCCATCAGCGCTGAATGTTACGGTGTTTCCATTTATCACCATTTGATCGACGAAGAGCAAGTTTGTCGACAATCCTGGTACATGCAAAACATTGTTCACATCAACGTTCTGGTTATTTATTCTCAAGATGATCTTGCCGGAACCGAAGACCGTCATCTTCTGATTATTTGCCGTCACAATTTCCTTCACCGACGTTGGCCTCGACTCACTCAGCCAATTCGCATATGGAGTCATATGCTGAGACGCGCCGCTGTCCACGTACCAATCGTTCCTATTCTGCATCGCCTTGGATAGAAGTACTGCGCTGAATGCATTCTTACATTCCTTCTTATCGTTGCTTTCTTTATCCGATTTGCTGTCAGAGCCCGTTTTCTTTTTCTTATCGGTCTTGGAGCTTCTACACTGGTTCACCTTGTGGCCCTTCTTACCGCACTTGTAACATTTCGGTTTACTATCAGTGCTCTTTGAGGTTACAGGCTTCTTACCTTTCGGCCCGCCTTTACCGAAAAAGGCACTCTGCGTTTCTCTTTGATATGCGCTGTCCATAAGTTTTGTTTTTACTGCGTCAGACGTCGTGTTTATTTCGCAGCCTTCAAAGCCCATCGCTAATGGTTTGAATTCATCCGTGAGACCCGCCAGCATAATTTGCACCAACGAGCTCGTTGCCGATATTCAGGCCGATGTTATTCAATTTATTAGCAGCACCTGTAATTTGACTTACATAATCGGACATTGATTTGCAGCTCTCTAATCGGACGTTGATTAATTTTCGTATTAAACCGATTTTATGGGTAGCACCTGTATTCCGGAACAATCTCTCAAGCGTTGACCACATCTCTGCTGCGTTCCCAGCGTTCTCTACGTGTATATATAGTGACTCGTCGATGCTGAATAAGATCCTACCTTTGGCCTTTCTCTGCTTATCTGCATCCTGTACTTGATTTACAGTGGCAATGCAGCCTTAAAGGCCATTTAGATCGAGCATCGCACGCATAGTCATTGACCACGTGTGATAATTGTCGGCTCCTCTCAATTTGTTTATAGACGACTATGACTCTCCACTTGAAACCATTTCGAAGTTCTGCGATGATTCGCTGTCCAGAAATTATCTCGAATGTTCTCGAACGCACACAGCGCCGTCGACGACAACAAAGAGGTTATGTTAGTCAAAAGTTCTCGTGGTATATCGAATTCGGCAACACATGCCACAGAAAGGTGACTCAACCCTTCTTAATTGCTTCGATTACCTTTTCTTAGCTCTCCTGGGTC
>NW_020213002.1:0-11340 GCF_003070985.1 Temnothorax curvispinosus
ATTTATTTTATAGACAATATAAAACTAACCAAATTAAAAGAATTGCTGTTAATTACATTACGTACTTCCTATCGATTCTGTGTCATCTCTCTTCCCTGATGTATCATTACCAAAACTTCTTAGGTATTGACCATTAGTGCGATCATGATAAAGTTTTCTTTCAGCAATAATCTGTGTAAATACAGCATTATAATATTTTAAATAAATGCATTAGCAATGTGTTATCAACCTTTATTCAGATTCAAAGGTCAAGAACGAACATATTTAGGTGTTAATTAATTCATAAAAAAACTAATTAAACATTTTTATAATCCGAACGTTTTGACTATACTCAGTCTTTATCAGTGGTGAATTACTTGAATAAACATATAAACATTGAAATAAATTAAATAAAATGTCGTGGATTAATGTGTGTATTTATAATAAAAATAATTAAACAAAATAAAAGTAAAAAATTGTCAAAATCAATGGCAAGATCGAACTCATTGTCAGCAGTATAAAATAATAAATATAACATTTTTTTCTCTGCATATTATATTTTATAAAATAAAATTGTGTGAATTTCAAAGGTTGTGCACGCGACCTGTGAATCCCTAAATTCTTAATGTCAAGGTGGTCAAGGTCCGCGGTGATAAAGGTGTCTACAGTTATTAGGATTTCAAGCCAGTCAAAAATGTAACTATGAAGGTCCATATTATTAAAAATGCAATTTATTTTTTAGAGAGTTAGTAAAAGTTAGTTGTTTCTATTTATTTTTGTTGTCAACGTTTATGAATTATTTGTTTACAATATTATACGTTTACAATATTATTTTACGTTTCTACATGATACTCGTGAAATCTTTATTGTAATTGTTGGAAATAATAATTTAACTCTCTAACGAAGGGCAGCAATCTTTTGTTTTCGTTAGGGTCCCTCTAATCAGAATCTGGCCAACTTGACAGTTCTGGCAAAATTTTACGAGAGAGAAGGATAAACCCAGGTAGCACATATTAGGTAGAAT
Source organism: Temnothorax curvispinosus (assembly GCF_003070985.1). Classification (NCBI taxonomy): domain Eukaryota; kingdom Metazoa; phylum Arthropoda; class Insecta; order Hymenoptera; family Formicidae; genus Temnothorax; species Temnothorax curvispinosus. The sequence goes on from NW_020213002.1 coordinate 1,004, forward strand.
CGCGAGCCTGGAGTCTGGTCTCAGTCTCGTTGACCGCATCAACCACAAGCTAGATTCTCTTGACAGCAAGGTGAGCGGCTTCGAGACGGCTCTTCGGCGTCTGGGTGACGTCGAGCGTGCGGTGGAGCGTCTTGTGGGTGTGACAAACAGCTTATCAGCCGATATCGGATCTCTGTTTACCAGGCATGTTGCACTGGAGGAGCGTTTAGCCCGGCTTGAAACAGTCTCAACTTCTACCTCTACATCGGCTAGTTCCCCTCTAGTGCCCCTTCAACTGCATCCGACAGATTTACGCTTCGAGCGCATGGTCAATGAGCACAGGGATCATGAGCTCATAATTTTCGGCATTCCAATATTCAAGCCTGAAGACCCCGTGAGCACTGTACTTTGTGTGGCTGCTTCACTCGATGTGCCGCTTACATCCTCGGAGGTCATCAGTGCTTTATTCAGAATTGGCAGAAGGATCCCTTTATCTGGTCCTGTCATGGCGAAACTCACTACAATAGCCAGGAGGAATGAGCTACTCGCCAAATTCCGGCGACGTTCCGGATCTGGATTCGCTGCGTCCAATGTCGACTGCTCGTGGCCGTCCACCAGAGTTTATCTCTACGAACGATCCACTGCGTCTGAACGACGCTTGTTTGCTGAGGCTCGCCAGCTTGCTAAAAGGCATAACATCAAGCACGTATGGATGAGACGTGGGGTTACATATTTTAGAGTGTCGGACGGCTTTCCCCTGCGCCGCTATTTATCGCAGGATTCAATGCTAGCTGAGATTAATACAATCGTCAATCCGATTCAGTTCCCCCACGCCTCATCTCAGGCTGGCCCTTCGGTTTGCTCCAAGCCTGTCTGATGTCACTCGCTGGTCGAGTCAGTTGCAGCTGGTTACAATGGCTGCCGCCTAAGCTTTGCGTCGCTCATGTAAACACGCGATCGCTGCTGTCCCACTTTACGCTTGTTAAGGATCTCATAGCCTATCATCAACTCGACATCCTAGCGATTGGAGAGACTTGGCTGCGTGACACGATCGACCCCAAATTAATTGACATAAACGGTTTTACTCTTGTTCGCTCTGATCAATCTACCGGCTCTCGCGGCGGGGGTGTCGCGTTTTATGTTAATAGCTCTCTCTCGTTTTCTCTCGAATTGACCTTGGTGCCCCTCCCTCCGGCAATGTGATTTCTGCCCAGTGCTCTAAATGTCAACGTGAAGAAATTCAAGCAAGCGCGGGTAAACGGTGCACCCTATGCCCTTTACCCATAAAACTGCTGAGCTGCTGCCCAATCCTTGGACGTGCGCTGGGTAACGGATGCAGCCAGTAGTACTGAACAGGGTAGCGTCTCGCGAGGCGAGCGCGGCGTGCTCGTGCGTGGGAGGTGCCCAATACGAGCGGGGTATATGGCCTACCACGTGCCGTATATCCCTAAGGCGCGTCGACTGCTGCCGAATCCCGCTGTTTGAGCTGATCTAATCCGAGTAGATCATGCTCGCTGCAGGAACCCTGCTACCTGGGGAACAGCTCAGGTACAATAGTGAGTCATATGTGCGTTACGGAAAACCGTGTCTGCCAATGGCCAAAGGTGTCGCCTATACCGGGAGTATGTAATCCGAAGGGTATGTATCTCTGTAATGGGCAAATCCACGGTGGCGGGTTCCGTTACTGCTGTGCAGGGAAGTACTGATAACGTTCAGTCGCACTCCAACCACGGGGTGGATTTTGGGGGGGCTAACCGCCCCCCCAGACCCCGCGGTGCGGTCGTATCTATGACTTTCATTACAGTAGCCAAATGCCTCGTTATCTAATTAGTGACGCGCATGAATGGATTAACGAGATTTCCACTGTCCCTATCTACTATCTAGCGAAACCACTGCCAAGGAAACGGGCTTGGAAAAATTAGCGGGGAAAGAAGACCCTGTTGAGCTTGACTCTAGTCTGGATGGATGTCGTCGCTGTTTCTCTTCGCCTGACACACAAAATCTATCTGCATTTACCGTCCTCCTCGCGCACCTGTTTCCGATATGCATTACATTGAGTCGCTGTTGTCTCATGTTACGTGCTGCGCTGACGAGATTATATGTATGGGCGACTTTAACATTGATGTGCTCCGCCCCAACGAACTCAACGCTCGACTTTTGTGTGACATGGCATCGAACCTCTCCCTCCGGCAACTCATTAACCTGCCAACGCGTCTCACACAGAATAAGTCATCTATTCTTGATCTTATCCTGATTTCGCAGTGTGGGGGTAGTCGATTGCGGAGTCAGCGAGGAACTCGACATTAGTGATCATTTCATGGTCTGGGCGATCCTTAAAATAGCTCGACCTAGTTGCAAGGCCCGCACTACTCTCTCCCGCAGCCTCCACTCCGTTCAGTCCTCCGACATATCCTCCGAGTTGCTGAAGATTGACTGGTCGCCTGTGTTCGGCGCTGCGCATGTTGATAAGATGGTCTACTTCACATCCTCTATAATGTCCGTGTTTGATCGTCTCGCACCATTGTCTCTTAAAAGGGCAACATGTCCTCCGGCTCCGTGGCTTAACACTGCCGTCAGAAAATTAATATCTCTGAAGAATCGTGCTCTTCTTCGATACAGGCTCACTCGGTCTGATCTCGATTGGCGCCGCTACAAGCAACTCCGTAACGAGGTAAACTATGCCATACGCCGTGAAAAAAAGGCTTACCTCTCAAACTCTTTCTCATCAAACTCTCCTTGCCAATTCTGGAAAAATCTCTCCAAACTCGGAGGGACAGCATCTCCTTCGCACTCCTTACCTTTCCATCTCCTCGATCCTAAACTTATGAACGATTATTTTCTTGATTCTCTTTCCTGCTCTTCCTGCTCTCCTGAAACGTTAAATCATTTTGCCTCCTTATCTTTTAACGTCCCCGAATCTTTCAGTTTTACTCCAATCACTCCCATCGAGCTTTACAGTATCCTCAAGCAAATACGTCTTACTTCGGCGGGGCCGTACGATCTCTCAGGTCGTATGCTGCTTCTCTGTCTGCCTCAGTGTCTCGAACCTCTTCTCCATATCCTAAATTACTCCCTCTCTTCTCACACATTTCCTTCCTTTTGGAAACATGTAGTTGTCCTCCCCATTCCCAAAACTCACGATCCCTCCACTTTCTCCTCTCTTCGTCCTATCTCTCTCCCCCCATTTCTCTCCAAAATCTTCGAGCGCATATGCTTTCAACAATTATATGCATTTGCCAACGAAGCGAAGATAATTCCGGAATGTCAGTCCGGTTTTCGTTGCATGCACATCATCACGACTGAGCTTCTCCACCTCTCTGACTCCGCCCTTCGTGGTTTCGACTCAGGTTTCCTCATTGCGTTGCTTACTCTTGATTTCACAAAGGCGTTCGATACGGTCGACCCTCACCTCCTTCTGGCTAAACTCGAGTACTACGGCCTGTCTCCCTCTGCCTTGTCCTTCATGAAATCGTTTCTATTAAACCGCTTTCAGCGCGTCCTTTTATATAATCCTCTACCTATTTTTTCCCTTTCTCACGCCGTTCTATCAGGCGTACCTCAGGGGTCCGTGCTCGGCCCACTACTGTTCATCATTTTTATTGCTGATCTGGCTTTCATTCCTTTTTTCGCCGAGCTTCTAAAATACGCTGACGACGTGATTTTGCGCAAGTCATTCCGTCTATCTGACGTTTCTGCTACCATCTCTGCGTTGAACGATGACCTTAAAGCTGTAGCTAAATGGGCATCCTCCAACGCATTGCATCTTAACCTTTCCAAATCCTCACTTCTCATTGCCGGTTTCCCAGTCCTCCTATCTCAGCTTCAATCCTTTGACTTTTCTTTAAACTCTGTGCCTATACCTTTATCGTCTTCAATTAAAATACTCGGTGTTCACATTGATTCTTCCTGGTCGTTTAAACATCACGTGGACGTAAAATGTCGAGCTGCCTTTGCTCGCCTTCGTTTTCTTTATCCTTTCTTCTCCATCTCCCAAAAGCTTTATATATCCCAATCGCTTGTCATCTCACTCTTCGACTACGCAGACGTTGTCTATATTCCAGCACTCAACCAACAACTCCTAAATCGTATCCAATACATTCAAAATTTATGTCTCAGCTTCTCCTACGGTGTACGTAAGTTTGACCACATATCCCCACTCTATTCTCGCTCCTATTGGCTAAAAATCCAACAACGCTTTGTGTTTCATCTTTGTTGCCTGGTTTTCCGTCTCCTTCATTCTAATACTCCTCCTTACCTTCGACGTCTCTTGCAACTCAATTCTGAGCTCCATACCAGTGATGCCCCGAATACTCGTTACCCGGACCTTCTTTCCTTTCATTGCATCACTCTGTCAAGTTTCGCGCTTCTTTCTTTTACTGTGCAGTCAAACATTTCAATGCCCTTCCCTCTACCATAAAATCCTTATCCTCTATGTCTTCTTTTCGTACTGCTGTGTCCGCCTTCATCTTGACGACTGCATTTCCTGCCAGAAATGCGTCTCAACCTGCGCGTCACTGATTGCCTGCACGTGTCGTGTCCACTAACGCGCTCACGTGCGCATCTGCGTGCGAGTGTATGTTACCTATGCGTTTAGTATGTAAGCATTGTTAAATCTGCGTAAGCGTTGTGCGACAAAATTTTACTCTCGTGAGCGAATTCACCATTCTGTATGTCTATTTTATATTATAATGTCACTGTCTCCACTGGTAGGCTTAGAAACAACGCGTGTGATGCCTTACCATTTGCGTGCTCTTTTATTTATTTATACTCTCTATGACTGTATCCCCACTCCCACTAAGCATCGCAATAAATTAAATTAAATTAATTAAAAATTAAATTAGTTTTATATACGTTTTTTGAACATATGTATACATAATTTCATAACCGTAAAGAACCATTAAAAAACGTTTGAACAAAAATATTTTTGAAACCATGATTTAAGAAACGTATTTGTTTACGTTTCTACAGTTAATAAAAATACCTATTTGTTAAAGATAAAATACATGGTCAACAATAATAAAATAGATACCTGGTAAATTAAACTTTGTCACGAACCAACACATCTATATTTACGAGGATTTTACCCAAAATAGTCATAAAAAACCGCTGGAAGAATAATAGTCAAAAATTAATATTACAGAAAACTAATGAGCATATATGTATCAAAGAGAAGCGGCGGACTTACATGCATGAGTCCGTAACAGCAGAGAATGCGTTTCGTAAAAGGATAACGACGCACGACATACCGCGGAGCGCCACATACCGTATGCTTACATACCGGAGTTCAAAGGTGTACTAATTGTTTTTCAGACAGACACCAGTACATTATATGTTATTGTTAAACATCCGCTGCTCACGTGATCTTTATAACGATGAAATCACTTTGTCATAAATCGAATTCAAATTTTCCGTGTCCTTTTTTAAGTTGATCGTATTAGGGTGTTCTTTAATCAGAAACATCTCAGCAATCTATCTCTTTTTTATGTTTTTTTCTTTGTGGATGATGTTAGTTTCCTCTTATTTAAAATTGTGACCAAACTGCATTCGATGTTTGCTCACGACGGAGTGATTGCTGAGGTGCTTTGTGATGTCCTTTTTATGTTCATTGACCCGTGTTGATAGATGACGCTTAGTCTGACCTATATATACTGCATCGCAATCACCACATTCTATCTCATTACACCAATTCGGTCTCGTATATATATAATAGCTTTAATAGGCTTTTTTGAAACATTTAAATTTATATTGCACTAATTATTGCACAAAATAAATCATTTTATCCATGCACATATGTCCACTTATTTACTTAAATTAATTTTGTCTTATCGGTCTTAATCTATTTGTCATCGGACAAATCTGAGCTTAGAAAACTTCCAACAGTTGCAAAATAAACGTTCTGCTGAACGTGGCCATTAAAAGAACATTTATACGTGTGTTCCGTTTTGAAGAATTTCCTGAACTGGTGCACATCAGTAATGCAATTAAGTTAGAGTAAGACAAGTATATTTTGTTTCACTTTAACTTATTGCAAAAATGTGCACCAGTTTAGGAATTTCTTCAAAAAAGAATAGACGTCATAGATGATATATGCATAAAGCATCTTCTAGAACATTCTCACGCATGTCTCAAAGACGTCATAAACACGTTCAAAAGACGTAAAAAGTAGGAATTTTAAATGTCTTTATCTAAAATATCTTTATCTAAAATGTCTTTATCATTAAAACAAAACAAAACGTTTCTATAATAGTTTTTTAAATGTTATTTTATCGGAAAAGAAACGTTCTATCAAACGTTTTTCGAATGGACTACTGAGAGAAAAATCCAGGCTTTTTCCGATTAAAATAATTGGATAATCCCTCCAAAAATTAACAGACGAATGTTTCCCGAAAAAACCCGAAAAAAACCCGATCAGACCGAAGTGATATCCGACCAAAGTTATCCGATCCAAAAATTGAAACACATCCTATCTAAAAAATCCATTTGTTAATTTAACCCTAGACAGACTCACTTATTTTTCTCATACGTGAATGACTCACTGGGGTAATACGTTACCCCAAACTTGTACCGCGTGTATAATATTTCCAGAATGTTCTTAGAAAACTTTATAATAGATAAATTTGTTTGTTGTTTAATAGGGAAGACGATAGTAGTCATCAATTTGCGGTAGTAAAAAAAACAGTAAAAAAATTTCGAAAAACAAGAAAAAGAACCAAAAATTGGGCTGAAATAACTATTTTTATAAAAAATGCTGTAGTTTTTCATAAAATTCATCGATTTTAAAATTTTCAACAAATTTTGAAAGACGAATAGACAACTTTCAAGGGCATGTAAGCAATTTTTTCGTTTCTTAAAAAATACATATTTCTTTGAACATCTGAAGTAGAGGAAATGACGAAAAACTGTCGGATGGGAAAAATCGCAAGAAATGGAAAGAAAACAGATTTTGTCGATTATTATTTATTTGAAAGGTAGTCAAAAGTTATAAAAGTATATGGAAACAGTAAAATTAACTCCACAAAAACTTTACAAAGTTTTAATCAGTTGCTGTGCAAGAACAGCAAAAATGAAATAATTGACCGAATCTTAAACAATTATATATGCAACAGGGGTAGAATTTTCCGGGGAGTGCTATAAAGTGTATAATTTTTCGTTACCGATTTTCACAAAAAATCTGAAATATACTTTACTGTGGTAAATGTCGAACGTAAACGGCCAAAGGGGGTAATACATTACCCCAAACGATTTTCTTTTTCGGTTTTCAGCTGCTGCACGGATCTAACGCACTCGCTGAATGACGGAGGTCGACTGCCGGATGACTAAACTGAATTATGGTTAAGGTCTCGGTATGAAAACTAACCTTCCTAAGTCAGGGGCGTAATTTGAATTTTGCGTGGGGTAACGTATTACCCCAGTGAGTCTGTCTAGGGTTAAAGACAGATGATCCAATGATATCTTATTCGATTATAATATATTTTATCCCGAATATGGCTGATGAGACAAAGAACAAGACGTCTGTTGTAATCGTGGATGTAAAGCAAGGCAGAGAAAAACGCAAGTTGTTGTGACTATCATACAACAACCTTTTACGAATTACGTTTTTCTCTACTGCCTTACTTTACGTCCATGACTACGACAGACGTCTCGTTTTCTCCCATTAGCCTATGCATACGAGAAACATATATCATCATGCATATATGTGTTACTCGTATATGCATATTCGGAATAAAATAAAACTGCACACTTGCACAACTTCTCACAACCGGCTCAACACGCAAATATGTAGCTGTAACAATTCTGGTCGAAAAGCACGCAAGCGTGAGACACATACGAGGCACTCAAGCACGAGCAAGCATGAGCACGAGGCTCGCATACCGGAGACAGCAGAAACGAAGATTGAGCCGTGTACGCGTGTTCTCTAAATGATATCGGATAAAATATTCAGCTCACTGACACGGATAATTTTTCATCGAATGTCACTTAATTTCATAGGACGTTAAATTTTGTCGGATAAAATAGTTCGTTTTTTCTGACGAAATCAATATCTGACATTAATCCGACGAAATTTGAACGACAAATAAACGGCGATTCATTTTCTATTTACATATTATTGAAAATTACATTTCATAGATAAAGACATGTATTTATATTATTTCATCGGACAGCTTCAAATCCATTTGAAATATATCGGAAAGAGTAGTTAAATGCTTTTTTCCAATTAACGTTGCTGGACATATTTCTCAGTGACATTTTTACTCATAAGAAACATTCCTAGAAATCGGTTATAAAACATTTCAGAAAAACGCTTATAAAACATTTCTGAAACGTGTATGTGCTATTTGAGTCTCTTATATCTCTTTCTGTTTCTCTTGCTTTTGCTAAGAAATGACGAACCAATCCAAAGTTGCTACCGTATGGCCAAACTCTGATTAGGAAACTCTATAAGTTTTAGTTTTCAATCTATAGAAGTAATTGTTTTTCTTTTGTTTTTCTCTCTAGAGCGTGCCTAGACGTTCTATGGCTACGTTTACACCTTGAATTTAGACCGCGGCCTATACTCAAATTGACCTAAATTATTTAGACCGCCTGCTGTAAGCACTTGATAGGCGACCAAACCTGGCTTCAAGTCAGGCCGCATATTTTAGTGACCCTACTTGAAATAGGCCGTTATCATTTGCGGTGTAAACGCGCGATTTCACGCGATGCGTCCTAAAAGGTTATTTATTTGCTTTTTCGTATTCGCTGCAAATCAGGGCGATCCCAAATACGATTCCGTCAATTTTTAGATTTTTTTTGGTGTAAACGAATGATGACTATAGACCTACTTCGGGTTACAATATAGGTAAGGCCGCGATCAGGTCGCTGGGTGTAAACGTAGCCATTGTAACGTTGCCCACGTAACGCTGCCCGCGTAACGCTGCTCGCGTAACGCTGCTCGCGTAGTATAGCCGTTTCTAAGAGATTATTAAAGCTTACTACAATCATATTTTAATTTTTTTATTGCGTAATTCCACGGCCCTCGATAGTAATTATTCTAAATAAATAATATTTAAATATAATATATATTAAGTATCATATTTACGTACTCGTTCAGTAAATCCGTGCAGTATCTTTAGAATCTTCCTTTGCTCTCTACCTGTCAGCGATAACGATAACATCCATTCGCTGTACAGCCATGGACTCACTAATCTAAATAATTAATAAATAATAGGCATATTACTTTAATTCTAGTTTGCAACATTCTGGTCCAGTGGACCGCTGAACGTCTTTCGATTTTCTGACTTTCACATAATAACATAATTGTCTAGTTTTCTTATAATAAGTTTATTTTAAACTCAAATTATTTTTTTGACCCAATATTATTATAAACATCTTATTCAGATTCTGTATTTCCAATTCCCAATTATTTAGAATGAATATGACAATGCGACAATACTGAGCGATATCATAGGTCGGAGTGTGGCAAATTTGGAACTCGAAAATAAGTGTGGCTAGTTAGGATTAAGAAAATTATAATATAATTTTGTAACAGCTTTCTTTAATTTTTCTCTAAACTCGATCGATCTATATGTTACGGGAAATATGATAAATTGGGCATTATGCATAATGGCCGGGCAATATGCATAATTTTCAATTTGTTCGGTCAAAATGATTAATAGAGAAAAATTAATCAAATTTCCCGGTCATTATGCATATTTCCCAATGTGTTAATGTTTTAATAGAAAACAGTCAATATGATTATACCAGTAGTTTTAATTATACAGCCGATACAATATAAAAGCGTGAGCTGCGTGGCGTACAGGCAAAAGCGCGGGACGACAAGACAAGAGTGCGGTGGCGCGCGTGAGCAGTAGCGGAAACTATAAAGCCAAAAAGAACTAAACACATGGAGATACGAGAACGCATCTAGCGCCAAATACAAATAACATATATGATTAAAGAGTTTTACCTCAATACTTCCCCTAAAACTTTGAATCAATAATAAAGAAAATATTAACATTTTATATATTCAAAGAAAGCCCTCTCACATAGAAGGAAAGAAAAAAAAAACTTAATGTCCTTATTCAGTTTGTTTCTCAATCATACTTAACAATTGACGCAGTCTCTCAAATCGTACTCGAGAAATTGGTTTAGTAAGAATGTCTGCAAGTTGGTCTTCACTTGATACGTGTTCTATTTTCATCTGACCGTTTTGAACTAACTCTCGCACAAAATGAAAACGCACATCAATATGTTTCGAGCGTTTGTGAAAACCTGGATTCTGAGCCAACTTAATAGCACTAGCATTGTCCACACGAAGTACAGGTATGTCATTTAGAGGTGAAATCTCGTTGAGCAGTCTATTTATCCATACAATGTCC
>NW_020213003.1:0-3348 GCF_003070985.1 Temnothorax curvispinosus
AATGATTTCAAAAAAGACGAATTAATTGATTTAATTTTATTTAATATTTCATGATGGATATTTTTATGACTTACGTAAATAATATTCAACTTATACGGATAAAATAAAAATAAGTAACGAAAATAAGAAGACTATTTTATATTTTCTTTACGCGTAAACGCTCAATCCAACAGACTTCTGAACCTTCTGAAGTTGCCTACCTTTAAGGTGCCTCTTCATATGGGCGTCAGTTGACGCTTGAAATCAAGTTCGGGTAAAGTCAGATTAGTATACTTAATGAAAAAGGCTTTCACATGCAACATTCAATTTTTGGAACTCACGTCGAGATGCCAGTTTTGACGCTAGAAGTTGGGAAATCTGAACTTCTTCAGCGTCGACGCCGTCGACGCAGAGACAACATGACGTCAGAAAATCGTCTTGACGCGTGTCAATTGACGCCAGGCCGCGTTCAGCAGATACAACTGTTGAGTTCGTCTTATCAACACTAAGCGTTGATTGGTTGGTTCTAAAAGTAAGAGCCAATCACGTTCGACTGCTACTCAGCGGCTTGGTCTGCTGAACGCGACCAATGAAATCGCACCTTGATGCGCAAAAATGGCGCGCAATACGAAAGAGGAAATTGAAAAGAGAGGTTAGGCGGCCCCCACGGATCACGGATCCGCGGCATACCATAACCTCGCGGACGTAAGATCTTGGTGAGCGAAACACTATAATCTGTCGCCTGGAGATGACGTGCTAGAAGGGTATGTCGGTCAACATGATCTCGCAGATCATCCGGAACGTTCTCGCGTCAAATGTCACCGCGTTGTTGAGGCAACCGCTGCGCGAGGCTGTTACGACGGGCCGGCCGTTGAGTCGCGCTATTCACACCAGCCAGGAACGGCGTAAGAAGGATGACAAGAAGGACGACAAGCCGTCGGCCCTCGTGCTGCACGCCTTCGCGAACGTTGAAAAGAAGGAGAAGGAGGCCTATCTGGACATCCTGCGTCAATACAAGAGTAACAACGAAAAGAGACGCGGCCACGTGGAGTTCATTAAGGTAGCTCTAAAGTACATGGACGAGTTTGGCGTGAACCGGGACCTGGCTGTGTACAAGTCCCTGCTGGACGTGCTACCCAAGGGCAAGTTTATCCCCCACAACTACTACCAGACATTGTTCATGCACTACCCCAAGCAGCAGTTCATCGCCATCGATCTGCTCTGCAAGATGGAGCACAACTGCGTGATGCCGGACTTGGAGATGCAGGAGATGCTGCTCAACATCTTCGGGCAGCAGGGGCTGCCGTTGAAGAAGTTCTGGAGGATGATGTATTGGATGCCCAAGTTCGCCAATCTGAATCCCTGGCCCTGTCCCAGACCGGCGCCTAAGGATCCGCGGGTGCTCGCCAGACTAGCGATGAGTAAGATCTCCAGCGTGGATGTACAGACCATAATCACAGACTTCAAGACCAAGGATGTGGAGGATGCCATCGAGGATACTTGGATCGTATCCGCAATGAGTAGTATGCAGGAGGAACTGTTGCGAATGCAGCCTCGTGATATCCCGATTTTTGTTGAAGGACCTTATACAGTTTGGGTCGCCGATCAATGTATAGATTATTTTGTCCTGAAGGGTACAGCTAAAGAAAGAAAGAACGTTCGCGAAAATCCTGATGGTAAATAATTACTAATTTAGAGATCGTTACTTATATATAATTATATTACTATCATATATGTGATAATTATTAGATATTAAAATAATAATTATTAATCATATTATAGCATAATTATATAAATATTTCAATATATTATTTAGTATTCCAGCAGACTTTTTAATAGAAAATGTTTTTCTTTTACAGACGTTTCAAATATTAGAATACCTTTCTGGGATAAGAAAGAAGTAGCTCTTGCACCTACGGTTCATGAACAAGACGATGGCACGTACTTTGCAATGTGCGCTACCGGCACATCTACAAAAGACTCTTTGCTGTCCTGGATACGATGTCTACAACAGAAGAATCCCATCTTGACTGTAATTCCAGTAGTGTTCAAATTAATGTCGTCCACAAGGGAACGGTTGTTCATCGATTCTGATGAAAGTGAAAACGAAATAGTGCGAGTGAAGGATTAGTGGAAAGGTACAAATTGTTGTTAAACTATTAAACACCGAACAGGTGATGCGCAATATTGCTAATGTAATAAATCGACACGCGTGTCTGTAGACAGCTCTTGTTTGTATATAAAAATATAACGTTTTCATACGGTTGATGTCATTTCAATCTATTTAACAATTTCATCGATCTGTAAATTTATTTAATAATTTAAACCTTGATATTTTTGTGGCTAATATGATTTTATCTCTTTGGTCAGGAAAATAATCCATTATTGCTACATAAATACGGCATTATGGGGTGGGAGGAAAGGGTATGTAAAAATAAGAGATACACAATACATACAAAGATATTATTTATTCTGTGCAGCCATGCGTGTGTGCTTGGTGCATCTTCCCAGTGATAGGAATTAAAATAATATATGTTACCGCCGGTCAATAGATCATCACATTGATTCGCTGTACTCGCCCATTTTCTATATATATATAAATACATCACGATTAAAAAAAAATACATGGTGTATATATATATGCATATATATATGTATATGTATATATATTTCTGTACAATTTCCGATATCGTATACACTATATGCTTCGGTGACACTATTTCGTTAATGCATTAAGTCTAAGCCGCCCTTTAAGAAGACATCATTTCAATTGCGCGAATAACGCCTCGCAAATAAAAAAATATGCATCTCCACCGCGCGAATCCTATGTAGATCGATACAAATCTATGATATGTTATTAAAGGAATCAAACCTGCGTATACGACCTAAATCTCACGCTACGGAGTCTAATCTTTCGTCAGAAAATATACTTCAAAGTAATCTCCTCTAAAATATATCGTGTATTGCATCGGACCCTAGCCGCGTGACGTCGAGTTCTCTACGAGTAGCGAGTAGCGACGATCGCGAGCGTTGTAGCTCCTCCCCTGATGAATTTTTTATGGCTTGGCCATCGATAGGACTGCTCATATAGTGCCGTTTATACTATCCGTAATCCGTCGATTACACGTTGACACGTGTAGCGAAACCTCTGTCTATGTCTAATTTCTCACGACGCAAAATAGCACCTGCTTAGAGGCACTAAAAATAGGACATTTGCGCGACGATCAAGAAAATTTTGTCAGGGATTTAAGCGTCGTAAACAGATCGCAAATGTTTATGCAAATACGCGGAAAGAGAGTAGAAAAGTTGCGAAATCGAATATTTTTTATCATAAATATTTGAAAATATTTTTCATTATTATATTTCTCT
>NW_020213004.1:0-1872 GCF_003070985.1 Temnothorax curvispinosus
GCATACTAGGAGCAGCAGGTTTTCAGTTAAGAAAATGGACATCTAACGAGCCTGCAGTTATTCAGGATGTTCCGGTGGAGGATCAGAATTTGAATAATATTGACTTCCAAAAGGATGGCATAACGAAGACACTAGGTACAATATGGGAAACACGGTCTGATAACATAGCCTTCACTATAAAGGAAGTAGGTCAAGCTAAGATAACAAAAAGGCAAATATTAACGGAGACCGCTCAAATATTTGATCCCTTAGGTCTCCTTAGTCCATGCATTATTATAGCGAAGATTTTATTACAACAACTGTGGTTGCATAAACTGTCGTGGGACGAATCCCTACCTTTAGACTTGCATAACAAGTGGTTATCGTTTCGAAAACAGAGTCAAATTTTAAACCAAATCAAGGTACCGCGGTATGTTTTGTGCGAAAATTATTCAGATATACAATTACACGGTTTTGCGGATGCATCGCAAAAGGCTTATGGCGCGTGCATCTACGTGCGATCTCAGAATCCTGAAGGAGTTGTGGAAGTAAAGCTTTTATGTGCAAAAAGCAGGGTAGCTCCGCTTAAACAGCTAACAATTCCTCGCTTAGAGCTTTCTGCAGCTCTCATCCTTGCGCGCCTGGTCGCCAAGGTAGTGCAATTGTTTAGAATACTTATCAGTAAGATCACTTGTTGGATTGATGCTCAGATAGTTATCGGTTGGTTAAGATTGCAGCCAAGTACATTACAAGTATTCGTAGCAAATCGCGTTGCGGAGATACAAGATCTAACTAAGTCGTATAATTGGCGACATGTTCCAACAACGGAGAATCCAGCTGATTTCCTTTCGCGTGGTCTATTTGCTGACAAGTTAATACACTCAAAGTTATGGTGGTGCGGTCCATCTTTCTTGTTAAAGGACGAAGGCGAATGGCCTACATGCGTCTCAACAGAAGAGGACCTGCCCGAAGTGAAAAAGGCGTGTTGTTTGATGAAACAAAGGTTAGAAAAGGAGACATCCATGTTCGAAAAAGCATCGAGCGCGAAACGTCTCATTCGTGGCATAGCCTATTGTAAGCGTTTCTCATATAATTACAAGCACAAGAGTGAACGCAAAGCAGATTTCCTTACAGCGTTGGAATTAAGAGACTCATTAAATGCACTCATAAAGATAGCGCAACGCGAAAGCTTTCCAGACGAAATACAGGATAGGGAAGTAGTAGTATCTGATAAGTTAATTTCACTCAATCCTTTTGTAGACGAAAAAGGCATATTACGAGTGGGAGGAAGATTGGGTAACTCAGAGTTTTCCCATGATAAGAAGCATCCCATCGTTCTGTCAGCCAAACATAAGTTTACAAAATTGCTTCTCATAGATGAGCATCTGCGATTATTACATGCAGCTCCGCAAGCACTTTTGGCTTCCATACGCGAGAGATTTTGGATAATTGAGGGTCGAAATCTTGCAAAAAAGATAGTTCATGAGTGCATAAAATGCTTCAAAAACAAGCCGCAGTCAGCACAAACATTAATGGGCGAGTTGCCGAAGGCTCGCGTATCCATGGCAGGACCCTTTCACGCAACAGGTGTAGATTACGGCGGTCCATTTCTGATCAAAGATAGGAAAGGCAGAGGTTGCAAAACGAACAAGTGTTACGTAGGTCTATTCGTTTGTTTCGCTACAAAGGCGATACACTTAGAGTTAATATCTGATATGACCTCGGAATCTTTCATTGCAGCACTCAGACGTTTTGTTTCTAGAAGAGGCGAACCGGCCTACATATACTCAAATAATGGTACAAATTTTGTCGGTGCCAATCGCGAGTTAAATGAGTTAGCGCGATTTTTAATGAAAGAGCAAACAAAACTTAGCGAATCCACTAATAAAGTAG
>NW_020213005.1:0-1201 GCF_003070985.1 Temnothorax curvispinosus
TATATATATATATATATATATATATATATATATATAAATTATAAAATGCAAGGTTAAAACTTTGACTTTTTATTATGAAGTCACATTATACATATAACTTCGAATTATACATAGATATAGATAAACCATACATACTCGTCACTGAGTAAAAATGGCGATCATGCGACTCTGACGCCGCGTCCATTTACCGACTTTGACTATAAATATACCAGATACATACATATGTGTGACACCGGATATGCCTTCGCTTTGTGGTGTGTGTTGGCAGCATGTGGAGGAGATCGGGAGATGCGCAGGGCCAGTATTCCGTTCCTACCTACCGATAACTGTCGGTTCGATTAAGCGTCGTTGCGCAGGTTTCTCGTACGTATAGAACCTGCGCCAACACGGCCGACCAGGCCGACGCCGTTAACGGCACTGACGACGAACAGAATATGGCCCCTGCGCATGCGCTAGCAGCGCATCCCCTCCACATGCTGCCAACGCACACCAAAGCAAAGGCACATCCGTGTGCTGTCGAGCGTCTAATGGCGTTTTCGATTCAGCAACCCAGTTCCAACCTGAGTCAGATTAAATAAAACACGAGTTCGATTAACTCTAACTGTCATGGCAGAAGCGCGAGATGTCGATACACGAATCAATCAAGTCACAAGTCAAGGTTATAAACGTTAAAAGAGGAAAAGAAGCAACGGAAATAAGAATATATGAAAAAATGAGTGAATTGAGGCGTTCAGGTAAGTAATATGTAAATAGCAATATTACGATAAATCTAGTAGCGTTAGTATTCGCGTTTTGTCGGTGTTTCATGTCGACTTAACTTAATGTAACATTAATATGATGGATTAGCGACATAAACCGCACAAGCTTTGTTGCACGTATATAGAAATAGTTGCGAAGAATGGCAGATACTTTAATCGCTGCAGATATTCTGTCAATAAAATCGCAGAAATTATCACTTAACCAGATGTGTGACACACATTTTGCAAAAAATCTATTTTGATATTTTATAACAGTTTTGATGCTAAAAATTATAATAAACTCCAACTATTGATTATTTTTACAGATTATAGTAAGAAGGCAGAAATGATAAAAACAGCCCAAGGTATTTTATGCGAGCAACTAGATAGAGATGGTAAGTATTTTGTAAAAATATAATATTTAAAAGATGGAAAAGGATAATTTAATGCCAATGAGCCATTAT
>NW_020213006.1:0-2788 GCF_003070985.1 Temnothorax curvispinosus
CCGCTTGCTGTTTAGCGCGACGATAAATATTTACCCGGCCGCTAAGATAAAAACTATTTGGCGTTCGCGGCCGCCGGGAGGATATCCTTTCGCGCCGCGTTATCGCCGCGTTCCATTTAATTGAGCCAGCTGATTGAGCTAGCCGCGGTCGCAGTTTTCGTACTTATAGTACTTATACCGTGCCGCGGTTCTCGGAAACGCACGCGATCTTCTCGCTTGCGAGCGGAACGCTTACGCGACAAATCGACAATGCCTCCCACAGGTCGATTCGTCAAACGTGGTCAATGTGGTCATACGGCCGCTCACGGGACCAAGCTCACGAGGTTGCCGTCGCATCGACACGCTCGTGATTATGAAGCCATTGAAGCCTATTGTTATTCTCGATGATGTTGCCGAAGCGACCCCAGTTAGCCCCAGGGAGAAGTCCGCAGTATTATAACAATAGATTGACACATCGGATTTGCTCAGATAGCGCAATAGATCCGTTAATTATTACCTGTGTTCGTATTATATTGGTGAAAAAATTTCTTATATTTTCTCGGAAATTTTCCAAGAATTTCTCATAATTTAGATTTATGAAAAATTCTGAAAAAAAAAAAAAGTAAAATTTCTCATATAATTTCAGAATTAATTAGGAATGTTTGGTGTAAAACTCGGGGCAGATGGCGCCATGGCGTCTAGTCCCGTCATGGCGGCGTCACTAACACTAACTCAATATAAATGTATGTATTGATGTATGCGTGAGCTTATCTGTGATACTTCGTGGCTAGTTCGATTCATCAAAAATGTCGAAATATCGAAATGTCGAAATATCGAAATATCGTGTAAACATTACAGATCTCACGGATGTGCTCACAGATACACCAACACATACATGTATATTGAGTTAGTGTTGGTGACGCCGCCATGACAGGACTAGACGCCATGGCGCCATCTGCCCCGAGTTTTACACCAAACATTCCTAATTGGATGAGGATTTTCGGAATATTTTAGTATCTGTATGATCTGTATGCATAAAAATATTCCTGATAAATTGCGCGGATTTTATCATATTTATTCAGATTTCTACAAAGATGTGTTGACAGGAAAAATCTGAAATATTTTATTACTACTTTAGTCGAGGTTTTTTTATATTCTAATTCATATAAAAAATATAAAATTCTGAAACATTTTTCCACCAAGATGGCAGGAAAAATCTGAAATATTTCATTATTTTATCTGACAAGTTTTTTTTGGAAAACGTAAAAAATCTGAAAAATTCTTAGACGAAGTCTTAGAAATTCTGATTAATAATATATAAAAAATTTTGAAATATTTTTTTCAGCAGAATAAACTTGTGTTTTGCCGACAGAGCCTCTGCTAATATAATAATATTTGACAGCGAATTGTTGGCGGAAACGGAGCAGATCTATCATTTCGTAAACATTTAAAATTTAATTGGAATATATACATTGTATTATTTAAATGGTTACGGCGGATTTGCCATTATATATTCTGTTTATTAAGCAGATTCTGTTATCCCTGTTAACATTCTATTGACAAAATTTGCAGCAGACACCTTCAAAATCTGAAAATCTGCTCTCAACAGATCGGAGACCATCTGGATCATTTCGAAAACCATCAAATTCAAAATTTCAAACTAAATTTTAAACTTTCGAATCTGTTCGATTTCATTGGTTTCGACGAGAACCAGATCGCTATGAACAAGTAGTAGCGCGAAGCAATGCTTTTTTTTTCATCATCGTTCGGAGGAATTGATTTTACATTCTTGGATCCGCATGCGTTCTTACGCTCTGTATTACAATCGATGCGAATACACCGGATACAATCTTTTTTTCTGTAAAACCACACACACGAAAGCTACAAATAAATAAAGTAATTACGAATCTATGCCTTGGTCACAGTTTTATTAAAGGAGATCGAGATTTGAGTTTTCGGCCAGCCAATTGTAGAGAAATCATGCAGCGAAGAGCTTTGAGCTCTTGAGTTAAAATGTTAATTTAATATTAAATACGAATATTTTAATTTTATGACGAGTATGTCATACGTCTGTATTAATATAATTTAAATTTTTTAAGACTTTTCTCTCATTGCAGTCATATTAAGATTGACATCAGAAACGAGAGATATCGATTTTTTTTCCTTGCACATTACGTATCGTAACAAATTAATTTTCTCACGTGTATTCACGTTTAATAATACAAATTTAAAAAGAAAATCTTTTTTGTCTTTATAAATCTTCACAAAATTTCTTAAATCTGATATATCCAATATGAGTTATATGATATGCAAAGCAAGCAAGTTATTTCGATGCATGATGCAAGTTTCCTCCAATAATTCGTGAAAATTTCTCGCTTCTGATGTCACGATTCATATTTGATACTGCGGTCACTCAAGCACGGATTGGCTGTACGTCAATGTTTCTAACGACTGCGTCTCCTGTGTAAAATCGCGTTCGCGGAAGCTGCTCGAGGCGGACAGGAGTCTCCTCGGTCTGTTCAGGTCTACTCGTCGCAGGATCCGCTCGAGATTGCCCTCCGATCCGGTCAAGATCGGCGAAAGATTGATATTCGACGCAAGTCGACTCTTAATGACCCGACCGTTTCTGGGCGATCTTCCAGGTTGGTCGTTAGGCCTACGCTTCGCGGATTTCAGCTTTACGTTGCGCAACATTTCCAATGACACGACTGGACCTCTTGGGCCTGGTACAGTGTTTCGTTTGTTCTCCTGAAATGTATGGAACGGAACAATTTATTATTTTTCATGCTCGTCGAGTGTTTAAATATTA
>NW_020213007.1:0-1248 GCF_003070985.1 Temnothorax curvispinosus
ACGGCATTATGCGCATACGGTTTTTTCTATTTTCTGGGAAAACGGTTGACCACCAAACGTTTTACCGGTGATATTCGTGACCACCATACGATTCCGCGTCGATTGAACCGTATGAAAGTCAATTTGATTGATAAATAATGTTTATCCATCAAATTACCGAGCTAACGTCACGGAGTCATACGACCAGTGGCGTGAGAGTACGGTTTTTTCTATTTCTTAGGAAAACCATTGACCACCAAACGTTTTAATGACGATGTGGGGTTGTTGGTTAGGATTAAGGTGCGTCGGTTCCCACAATAACCATTCATTCAATTAGGTAGAATCTCGCTAGGTTTATTCATGCTTTATGTACAGGTAAATTATTTCTTGGATGTGTACGGATAGGTGGACGTGAGTGATTTGTGTAGAAGATTAATGTGTAGTGTTAACGCGGTGTGTTGCGTATTATCCGTCCCGAATAGTTAGATTCGCTGAGGCCGAGCTTGGAGAGGAGTCTTGACGTTCTCGAAGACGAGGCCGGTGAGTGTGTCACCACAGAGTGCTCCGGTTGGAGTTAGATGCGTGGTACTCGGGTTGGCCGGTCGGTGAATCTCGAAGACGAGGCCAGTGAGTGCGTCACCACAGAGATGTGTGGTACTCGGGTTGGCCGGTCGATGAGGTGTGGCTTTCACGGGAGGAAAGTATCCACCTTGGAGATCAGGAACAGACCCTTCGTCGTGGCCCCAGGTGCAGGAATCGGAGTCGGAATCGGAGTTGGAGAAGGCAGCGCCTTGGTCTCGGTGTTGTCCGGTGAGCTGGGTCGTAAACGACCCAGGAACCTTTCCACGGCAGGGAGTCTGTCGACTTTACCGCGGAGAGTTAATGCCCTGCAAAGCAGGTGTAAACGAAGGCCCGGAATGAGCACGCTCCGTATCAAACGGAGGCCTTAAAGAGCACGCTCCGTTTTCAAAAGAGATAATGTCAGGGGCCCTGGTAATAGCACACCCTGACTGGTGAGCTGATCGCTGGAGAGGTCCCGCTGAACTGCCCTTTATATAAGGATCGATGTCGAACCTTACTTAAGAGAGAATCGACCGGCGATGCGCCGCGTAGCGGGCGCGCGTTGAACTGCCCGGCCGATCGATATCGTGCCGCTGCTCGCGCCGCGCGCCTCCCGTCTTACTGCCGTCGTCGCGCGCGTCGTGGCGCGTTGTGGCGGATAGCTGACCGCCACAGACGATATTCGTGACCACCAAACGATTCCGCGTT
>NW_020213008.1:0-3720 GCF_003070985.1 Temnothorax curvispinosus
TAAAAATATTCATCTATAAATCACAAAATACGTCCAAACCGGTCCGCACACGTGCGAATTGTAATATGGCAATGGCAGTATGGCGAACGACGTAGGCGACGCTGGCGACGTAGGCATCAGATGCGTCGAAATAACTATTCGATATTCGGGATCTTGTATCGATACATATATGGCACGCCGTTTTGCTATTTAATACTATCATAAAAATTCTACCAAATTAAATTGATACTCAAAGAAAAGAAATTATTTTATGTCCAGACATATTTATAATTCATCGAATTATTATTAAGCTATTACATAATTGAAAATGCAGAATTAAAATTATGTCTAGACAAAATATTAATTCTGAATTTATTTTATGTTGTGACATAAAATTTTTTTGGGAATTAAAATTATGCACATAATGGTAATTGCCGATTTTGTATTATGTACATAATTTGAATTCTAGAATTTATATTATAAACATAATTTTAATTCTAGAATTTTTATGTACATAATTTTAATTCTTGAATTTTTATGTACATAATGGAAGAATTAAAATTATGTACATAATAAAAATAATAAAAATTCAAGAATTAAAATTATGTACATAATAAAAATTAAAAAATTAAAATTATGTACATAATAAAAATTCAGGAATAAAAATTATGTACATAATGAGAATTCTCAATAAATATTATGTTTTGACATAATAAAAATTTCTTTCAATTTAAAATTTTATATGAAAACTAGGATTGAAATAATAGTAGCACGTAATTCTAATTTTCAATTTTTATTATGTCATGGCATAATTTTTATTCACTGAAATTCTATTAATCATGACATAATTTTAATTCGTGAATTTTTATTATGTTGTAGCATAATTTTAATTTACTGAATTACTATGATAGTTTACATAATTTATATTTCTGCAATTATTATTATGTTACGACATAACAAAAATACAATTATCTCATGACATAATAAAAATGAATTAAAATTATGTCTTGACATAAAAGTAATTCGACATATAAACTGTACCTTTCTCTATGAATGGCACGCCGTTTTGCTATTTATTCATAAAATTTTTATTTTGAATTAATTTTACGTGAATACATAATTTTAATTTATTTTTATTATGTTATGACATAATAAAAATGGTTCCGAAAAACTATCTACTTTAGTTTAAATCAATTACTGAATTTTTATTTTAGATTAAAAAATCTTATTAATAAATAGCAAAATGGCGTGCCATAGATACATGTAAATATCGTTGGCTGATTATCGATATTTTATACCGATATTTTAGCTACAAAGTATCGATATTCGCAATCTTGATACAGTATCGCACATCCCTAAGCGACGACGATGACGACGAATCGCGGTCCCGTCGCGGTCGGCGCCAAAGTGCCGCAAACGTCACCGGTCATGGTAACAAATATTTACTTTTTCTAAGAAAATATTTGCTCAAATCAAAGATATATTTCTTTGTGATCAGTAAACAAATATTTAATAACCACAGAAACCATTCGTTCAAAATTAAAAAATATTTACTTAATCTAAGATCATTTTTGCTTAAATCAAAGTGTTAGCATTTTAAAATTATCAGTATACTGTCGCCGGAAGCACGAATGTCCGTAACTACAATTTAATTTTTATAATAATATTCATGTAAAGTTCAGAAGTTTATCATTTACCGAAATCAAGTTCGTTTTCAATTTAAGTCTTAAACGTATATGATCAAAATATATAGATTTTATGGAAAATTTATTGAAAATTTAGGGAAAATATAAACATAATTTGGTTAATATTTATTTGATTTAAGAAATGTAGATCTTGAAGCAAAATCTGATTGTCTTGAATCAACGAAATATTTACTATAAGTAAGTAACAATTCATTGCATTTCAATTCATGATTTTTCATTTTCTAGAAAATATTTATTTGTTCCAAAGAAAAATTGTATCTTGATTCAAATAAACAATTTTTTAGTACTATTGAACGAAATCATTTACTTGAATCAAGTCAAATTTTGTTAATTGTAATAAATTTTTTTTCAGTGCAATAGAAATAGGAAATAACCAAAAAATCGTTAATTACAACCTAAAAAATTCAAATGCTATGATTGGTTGGCAACAGGCAATAGGCACAGAATTTCCAACGTGACAGAAACTCTGTGTCTATTGCCTGTTTTTTTTAGCATGCCCGCTCATATCGCTACATTTCGTCGGTATGACAGGTTTTCTCTTAACCTTTTCAGTCCCGCCGTCGACCGGGTATGACGCGCGCGGCGGGCGGCTCGCCGTTTCGCAGCGACGACGATGACGACGAATCGCGGTCCCGTCGGCGGCGTCGGCGCCAAAGTGCAGCAAACGTCACCGGTCATGGTAGCCCGCCGCGCCCGCGCCGCCCGGCACGATCGTGGCCGCGCCGAAACACCGTGGAGTCACGCACAACACGCACCTCGCCGCGGGGGCATGTTAATTTGACATATTATCATGCCGCGTACGCGTGATCTCAGCGCGCAAACATTATGAGAAAGTAATACATTTTCTGTTCGTACTTAAAAAATTTGAAAAATTTATGTCATTTTTTTATATTGCGAGTCATTAAAATTAAGAAAATTTAATATAAGATTGCTTTCTTAACTTAGGTTTTCTCATAGAAAATGCTTTGCGTGTACGAAAACATTATCCGCAATTGCGAATAGATACCATCAGCATCCGATGCGGACAGATAGAAGCAGATAGGTACCGATTGAGAAGTAAAAGAAAATATGGTATATAAGATAAGATCCTATCTGTATCTATGCGATTTTTATACAGATAGGATCCTATCTTACATAACATATTTTCTTTCACTTCTCAATCAGTACCTATCTGTTTCTATCTGTCCGCATCGGATGCTCAATCAGTACCTATCTGTTTCTATCTGTCCGCATCGGATGCTGATGGTATCTATTCGCAATTGCGGATAATGTTTTCGTACACGCAAAGCATTTTCTATGAAAAAACCTAAGTTAAGAAAGCAATCTTATATTAGATTTTCTTAATTTTAATGACTCGTAATATAAAAAGATGACACCAGTTTTTCAAATTCTTTAAGTACGAACCTATCTGTTTCTATCTGTCCGTATCGGAGTCTGACGATATCAGTTCGCAATTGAGGATAATGTTTGCGTACACGTGAGAGTGAGACGACGATAGAGCAAGAAAGCGAGAGAGCAAGAAAAACTACAGAGCGCGAGATCATGCGCGCGCGCGAGAGAGAAAGTAGAGAAAGCAAATAATGATATGTAAAAAGATGCTTACCTTTTTCTAATTTTGCAGCGACGACGACGAATCGCGATTCCGTCGGCGCCAAAGTGCCGCAAACTTCGCCGGCCGTGCGGTAGCCCACCGTGGAGTCACACACAATACGCGCACCTCACACACACACACACTTATTTTACTTTTTCCTGAGAAACTGCGCTTTAAACTTCAATATATGACTGAATATATATTTTTTTTCTCACCGGACGGCATACGCAAAAAATCCGACAGTCTAATAAATAAAATATTGCTTAGCAACAGCACATAAAAACAGACTAGCGTATGTTCGGATACTCACCGATACATGCAGATAGAAAGTACTTTTGCAAATACGAATACTGCCATATAGCAACCAATAGCAATCGATTAAGATTATGAGCACAAGCGCTGAATTCGTTCGAAATACATTGCTCTTTAGCATCTTATCAAGTA
>NW_020213009.1:0-1710 GCF_003070985.1 Temnothorax curvispinosus
GATTCCATGTATTCCCGCGGCACAACGCGACTCCCGGGAGGGCCTTGGTGTTACCGCAATCTTACTTCGGGGAGGCTGAGCAGTGGCCTTACAAATTCCTCCTGGTTCCGGCAGCTCGTCGTTCGGCTCGCAGGGTTGGATGTTGCCGGGATGGCGGCTCGCACGACAGTAACGTTTCCTTGGTCCTGCGGGACCACGCTGGGCCCGCGCGCGCCGGTTTCCCTAGCCTGGTCGGTGCTGCGCCCTGGCCTGCCAGCGATCCCTCTAGGCGATCGCCGCGCCTTGCGAGGGCGCCCCTCGCATCCGCTGTCATCCGCCGGTGGTAGTTTTAAAAGCTCGCCTGTGTGAGACCGGCTGTCCAGGCCGCCACTCATCATCCGGTTATCCGACGGCCAGGCTGGACGGGCCATGGCTCGTCGACCGGTGGCGGTTTCCCGGTGGTGACCCCGTTTCTCGACGGGGACTTTCGTCGGGGCGTCCCCCCTCTCGGGTTCTCCGTTTCCGGGCTGCAGTGCTGTTGTGCGGGCTCTTTGGGTGCTTTGACAGGCCAGCGGCTGTTCCGGCTGTGGGCTCCAGCGTGACCCGTCCGTCGACCGTCCGTCCTTGGAAGCTCCCTGCTTTCCAGCCGTAAGTCCCTCGGTGCGGCATACGCCGTTACAATTCCGTGACCCTGGCCATCTGCTCCGCACTCCCTCGACCTGTAACGCTCGCAAGAGATCTTAAGCCTAACCTAAGTTCGCTCTCCGCCCGCCCCGGGCGGAGGCACCATCCCTGACGCCTCCCTCGGCCGAGCTCCCATCTGAGGTGAGGGACGTGACATTTGTCACGTCACACCTTCTATGGGCAGGTAATGTCCGCCAAAGAGGTGGCAGAGCGGGTTCGACGCGAGCAGTTCGTTCACAACGCCGCGAACCCGCGACCAAGATAGACAGATCGCTCCGCGCTTCTGCACGGAACCATCGCTCGTCCCCCTGGGGCGACATTAGTTACCAAGTAGCAAGAGAGGGTCGTGCAACCCGAGATTCTCCTCCGACAGGGGGAACACTCGGGGCGGACGTTGACGGGCGATCCGGCTGGCAACGGTAGCCCGTCAAATTCTCCCACGCACAGGGAAAAGTGGCGGAGCGGGTGGTGTCCCGCGCTCCGCCACACACAGATGCTTCGCTCTAGGAGCAAAAGGGCCTAGGCCCAGGGTTAGGGAGCCAAGTCTGGCTCGGCGCTGGGGGTGTCTGGACGCTATATACCAATTCCCGGGCATTCCCGTTTAGGCGCAGGTAGGGACACCCATGGGGTTTTAGCCGGTAGGCTACGGGCCGTGTCCTCGGGGGCGTGCGGGTTTAACGCCGATTCTCCCGTAATTTGGACGCACACCCGTAGAATCCGGCACTTTCCTCGCTTCTCTGCCAAGAGGGCGAGGGAGTTTTCCCACTCCAACACCAGAGGAGGCTGCTGGGCCACATACCGGGCTTGCCCGAGAACCCAGCAGTTAAAGATTTCCCCATGTAAAAAAAAAAGGTGACACCGTATCCTTGGGCGAATACAGCGATCTGTATCTAAAGATCGATGTCTTGTTATTGGCCGACGTGTTTGAAAATTTTCGCGATAGCTGCGTCGCGAGTTATGGACTCGATCCGGCGTATTATTACACTCTACCGGGTTTTATGTGGGACGCTATGTTGAAGCATACGCGTATCAATTTCGAACTGCTCA
>NW_020213010.1:0-1784 GCF_003070985.1 Temnothorax curvispinosus
TGACGTTCAAATTCAATGAACGAAACGGTAGGGTTATTAAGGTAGATCCGGTTCAGCCTCGCCGATTACGCACATGCACCTACTATAGAGATAAGACAAGTAATCTGCGCCTTTGAAGAAAAATAAATGTAAATAAAAAATAAATGTAAATAGCATATGGTAGCTTTTAAATAAAAATAAATGTAAATAAAAAATTAATGTAAGTAGCATATTGTATATAGCTTTTGAGTAAACATAAATGGATATAAAAAATAAATGTAAGTAGCATATCGTAGTTTTTAAATAAAAATAAATGTAAATAAATAAAAAAATGTAAATAGCAGTAGTAATAATAAAAAAAAGTTAGTACGCGCATTGTACTTGTTATTTTTCTTTTATTCCTAGCAGAATTATATATAACTTTGCGTCCTTAAATATCCTTCTGAGCGTCTCATTTTCTCATAACCGTAAGAATCAAGCAAAGATTTATGTCGATTTTCTCAGTCTTTTGTCATAACAGATTAATTATTATTGCTCTTTTTTTTATACTCTCTGCAATATACAAAGTGTTCCAGGTTTTTTCAAACTAGCAGTATGTTCTATGAGCAGAAATAAGAAAAAATGTTATATAAATATAGGTCCCAAAATGCTTTATTAGTTTATGCCAAAAATACGAAATGTATAAGAAATAATTTCACTTGAATCATTGATAAACGGAAGTCCTCAGGTTCCCTGCACATAAACCATATACAAAATAAATATCCGTGTGTTCTTCGTTTGTAAAAACTCGCGACATTTTGAGATAATGTTCTACATAAGGTAGTGCTCTCGTTACTAATATTCATACAAGTTTTTATGATTACCATTAATTATTTTCATAATTTTAAATAGTAAGCTTGCAGAATAGAAAAAACAGATAGATAAACATAATCGAATGGCGTGTCACACGTATGGCAAAACTCTTATTATTTTTTCAATATTTCAACTTTTTCTATAACTTTCCAATAAAGCATTTTGAGAGCTATTTTTATATAATATTTCTTTTCTATTTCTCTCTGCTCATAAAACATACTTACTTACTATTAAAGTTTGAGGGCAGCTTACATTAAAGTTTGGGAAGGGCAGCTAATCAGAACGCGCCAGTTTCGAGGTAGTCACGTGACGGAGAGGGAAAGGAGTATAAATAGCAGCATCGACTGCGAAGCTATCATTGTCTTTTAGGCTCTCGTAAGCTACAGGTCACAGATCACGAGCAATGGAAGTCTTTTGGAGAATTATTTCTTATTTTGATGTATCTATACCAAAAAAATTGAATATAATTAAACAGCTGCCTCTTGAAATATCCAACATGATTTTTGGCATGTTGGACAATCCATCTTTCCGTACGGTTTCAACGGTGTCTGAAGCATGGAAAACGATATCTATGGACGAACGTTCAAATTCAATGAACGAAACGGCACATGTACATGGGAGGGCGTAGCGGAGTGGGGGGAATGGGGTGGGAGAGGGCAGCCAATTAGAACGCGCCATTTTCGGGGTAGCCAGGTGACGGACAGGGAAAGGTGTATAAATAGCAGCATCGACTGCGGAGCTATCATTGTCTTTTAGGCTCTCGTAAGCTACAGGTTACAGATCAGAAGCAATGGAAGCCTTTAGGAGAATTATTTCATATTTTCATGTATCTATACAAAAGAAATTGGATATAATTAAACAGCTGTCTCTTGAAATATCCAACATGATTTTTGGCATGTTGGACAATCGGTCTCTCCGGTCGGTTTCAACGGTGTCTGAAGCATGGCAAACGA
>NW_020213011.1:0-1354 GCF_003070985.1 Temnothorax curvispinosus
TGCAGTAGTCCAGAAATAAATTTTCATTATTTCCCCAAAGAGCTGAATCGAACTTAAAGAAAAAGTGACAGACTGCTCTAAAAATAAGTAAACCGAGTTCACAATTTATGCACGTTTGTTCAAAGCATTTTACGTCTCAAAACTTTTCCAGGAGGCAAGTAAACAAAATTAATAATATAAAACTATTTATGTATTTATTTAGAATACGGGCCTGAACGCAAATATAGCTTAGATGAAATTTGTTCAATCGACGCGTTTTTGCACGAAATGAAAGAATATTTCCTTTACCTACTTTTACCCTAATATGACGTCTCGAGTTACAGTGATCGTAAAAATCTATTCCCCTCTCTTCAAACTCACCCATTAATTATGAGCACCAAATTTGATATTCTTTCTCCTCAAACTCTAACCTACATCTTCGAATTCTTTTTTAATAAATAATAAATAATAGATAATATTATATAGATGTAGATTAGCATATTGTCAAATATTTCAAAAATGTAATCTCTTATATTGAAGTTTTTAAATTTTATTTTTGCTCGCGCCTCGCGCGTTTTCACCCTCCGGTGACCCGCCATTATATAGACTTTCTTTCATTTTATTTTTTTCTGTTCCTCCTTTTTTCTATTTTGTTTAAAAATTCTACCGGGTTTAATTTTACATTATTTGCTGTCTTTCTGTTCTAATATCAATTCATTTATTCTTTTTTTTCGCCCGCGCTTTCACCCTCTGAAAAATTATCCATTAAGGTTGCGTTCGGAAATGTCACCCGAGTACTGCCTACTGCACACAAGTATACTGCCTTCTCTTTCTATCTCAGCGTGTTAGAAGGAGAAGAGAGTATACCCGTGTGTACTCGGGTGACGTTTCCGAACGCAGCCTAACTTGGAGGTTCTACGGGTATTCTCTAAGTCAGTTGAGAGATGAAGAGAAAATCTTCAAATTTATTAATTCTAAGTATTCATAACATATTTTTATAAATTTTGATGACGTTAGAGCTTTATATTATATCTAATAAAAGTCGCGACACGTAGCAGCAACTTTTGATTGGTTCGCATTTTCGGCAAAAATACGTGAAACAGAAAGAGAAAGAGATATAAGAGAGAAAGAGAAAGCGATATACAAGTAACAAACATTCATATCGCTTTTTCTTTCTCTCTTATTTTGCCGAAACTCAAGATGTCGCGACTCTATAATTATAGGCCAGTCAAATTAGACATTCTGGAATGAAAGTGATGCGAACTTTTTTATTCCTTTTTAGGCGTGTTGGGGGTGTTTAGAAAAGCTTATTTTTGAGTTGTTGTATCATGAGACCCAGAGCTTTTTGAGGGAGGAGGGGGAACCAATTTTTGAC
>NW_020213012.1:0-17812 GCF_003070985.1 Temnothorax curvispinosus
CTGTCCGGCAAACCGGATGTTTGCGCGGTCAGATCTCGCTCGCGTTGAACTCGTATGTCTTATCGACGTTCCCCGAGTGAGCATATCGACTCTCAGTTCGCTCCGACGCTCGATTCAAGATATTAAGTCTGTCCGGCAAACCGGGTGTTTGCACAGTCAGATCGCGTTCGCGTTCGGACTCTAGGGTCTGTTCGTACCCCTGAACATGCATATTTCATGCCGCGACGCTACGACGCTTCGATTGCCCTGTAGCCCCTTGTCCGGCAAACCAGGTGTTTGCGTGGGCGGATCGCGTTCGCGATAGTCTCCAGAGGTCGGAGAAGCCTCCCTCTGGCGGCAGTTCAAGCCTTTGGCGCTGCGTCGCCGCGTTCGTCATTCGGTGACGTGTCCGGCAAACTTGGAGTTCGCGCGATCGGATCGTGTTCGCGGTAGTCCCCAGAGGTCGGTGAAGCCTTCCTCTGGCGGCAGTTTAAGCCGTTTGGCGCTACGGCGCTCCCTTCGTGTGTTTCGCCGGGTGTCCGGCAAACCCCATGTTTGCGCGGTCGGATCGCGCTAATTTTTGGATGATCCTCTTGTGAGGATGTCAGGAGTCGGCATCTCGACTCTCGTTCGCCTGGCGTGCGCGCTGTCAGAATCCCGCGCTCCCGCGTCGAAGATTGTGTGTGGCTCGACCAATCATCGTGCCGGTGCTATTGCTGATCCACGCACCTAGTAAATCAAAAGAAAACTGCTTCCTGGTCGGGCCTGGCACTTGGTGCCGAGAAAAGAAAATGAAATATTTGTGGATCGCTGAAAATAAACGCTTATATGCTAAATGGGCCGCTGCCCAGCGACCGCTGTCGCATATCTTAACGCCGGACGGATAGGCTGAATAACTTTATTCTAAAATGAAATGACTATTTACAACTCCGTCCTCGGAACGTCTTATTCTTTCCTAAAATTAATCTGGGGATGTCCCCCTTTCGTCGGCCGTATCGCCTTCTCCGCTGGATGGGCTGGCGAAGTCCGGCTCGTCCTCATCCGGCTGCTACCACGTCTGGCTCGGGATGGCGGTTATGATCACCGTGTCGGTAACGGTTAATCGACTCGGCGCGTGCGGTTGCATACTCCCCGTCAGGCTCGAGCTACGAGTCCCTTCGTACTCGGGGCTTTTGTCTTTACATGCATCCGTAGGCGTCGTGTCGCGTCTAACTTATCTATTAATTCGCCGGATGGGATCTTTTACAATAAGGGCCTGGCCCTCTCCATCCTCGGAGCGCCGCTCATGTCGTTTCGGCTGCTGCCTCGGCTTGTCCTCCTACCCATGGATCTGGTTGTCTCGTCGCGGCTGCCGCGCTCTATTCCATGGAGGACCGTTGGTTGTGCCCCTTTGCATGGGGCCGCGACTGGGGAGCGTGCGGTTGCAAGGTTAGGCCACAGAAATATGACATCACGCGCGCACACACGCCATGTATGTATGTATGTATGCGGACCATGCATCAGGGCATCGGGGTGCGAGTGTGCTTCTCGCGCGCGTACCCACATGCATATTCGTCATTCAAACAAGATACCTACGACGACTGTTGTTATGTCATCGCGAGGGGAGGCCGCGGGTCGCGCGTACGTCATACGCTCTGCGCTCTCGAGAGCTCGCTTTCCCGTCGGATCGGATCCTGTCGCGCGTCGCGTCAACGAAGCGGCGAGGAGCGGAGGAAGGATACTCTCGCGACTCGCAAGCGCGCGAAGATCAACGCTGAGCACGCTGAACGCGAGCGAGCAAACAAGCGCGCGTGTGGGCACACACGCGCGCGCGCTTTCACACAGTGGAGTCACGCGTCACGCGTCACGCGGGGAACGGATGCCGTCGGCCGAGCGGACGCCGCGCCGCGAATTGCCGACCGCCAACCGGGCGTACGTCGCGGAGCTCGTCAGCTCGGAACCCTCAGAGGCCTCGAAGCTCGAGCGCCCGCGAGTCGCGAGAGAGAGAGACGAAGAGAGCGAAGGAGAACCAAGACCATTTTGAGTATATCTCCGAGAGGAGAGGCACTCACTTGATACACGCCGAACGCGTCCATCGCATCAGCGGAACCCGCGATTCTCGTTGTTGTTGTTGTTGCTGTTCTCGTCTTTCTCCTCGGCGAAGACAATCACGACTCACGGCAGATCCGAGGAATCGTCCGTATTTTTCTACGCGCTTTATCCGCCTCGTCCGGTTGTTTTTCTCTCACTGGCGTGCCACGTGCGCAACGCAACGCGCGTGGAAGCGGACGCGCCACGGCGTGACCCTCTTTCTACTGTTTAGCACAAAACTCGTGATTCGTGATCGTGATGCGTCCGACAGTGCGACAGTCTGTCCGTCTGTTGTCGTCGCCGTCGTCGCGGCCGGTCATCAGCTTGGCAAACGTACGACTGCCTCGTCTCGTCCCACTGTCACCCGCACCGCGCACCGTACCGCGTCACGCTCCCGCTCCCGCTACCCACGTAGTGCCGTGCCGTGCGGCATGACGTTGGTATTCCCTTCGGATCGCAGCGTAATCACGTAACCCGCCACCACCGTCGCGCCTTGAACGGCTTTTCAGTTCAGGTCCGTGTCAACGGAGGGAGCGCGTATCACGTCGCGGTTGGCCGGCGAGAAAGGGGGGGAAATGTCGAGCCACCTGTAGCTTCAACGTGCGATTTTGTTTCTTTTTTTTTCTCTCAATTTTTTTCCTTTTTTTTTAAGGAATTTGATGGGAATCTCTTGATCGTTTTGTTTGTAAACATACTCAAACATATTCGATTACAAGCGCGATTGAAGCTGTGAAATTAAATCTGATTCTTAACAATTCGATACCAAATACCAAGTTGACGCACACAACTTTAGATTTATGAGACACATAAAACATTTAAATTTTATTATTATTATTTTTAATTATATATATATATATATACTAGCTGTCCCGGCGAACTTCGTACCGCCTAACAGTAATGAATGTAGTAATAAGACACGCAAATAGTCCCTCTCTCTCCCCCTCTCTTTTTCTCTCCCTTTCTCCCCCCTGCCTCTCTCTCTCTCTCTCTCCCTCTCTCCCTCTCTCTCCCCCTCTCTTTCTCTCTCTCTCCCCCTCCCTCTCTTCCTCTCCCCTCTCTCCCTCTCTCTCCCCCCTCTCTTTCTCTCTTTTTCTTCCTCTCTCTCTCTCTCCCCCTCTCTTTCTCTCTCTCTCTTCCCCTTCCTCTCTCCCTTTCTCCCTCCCTCTATGTATTTTTTCTATGTATTTGGATATCTTTCTAAATTAATTTTTTTTTTACGTGAATTTTTCTGATATTTTATTAGTTATTCTGCTATTCCGGAAAATTCTACCCCTATTTCATATACTTGTGGTAAAAAATCTGTCCAGCCGTTCTTGAGTTATAAATGGTGTAACTAACCCGACTTTGTTTTATATATATATATATATATATATATATGTATAAAATTTTACAATATATGTATAAAATCTATCTTATATATAATTTCAATAAAAGTTTAAAAGATGTGCGAAAAATAAAATAAAATATATTTCATATACAAAATCATTTAATGAAATAAATCAAAGCAAACCAAAGGAAGAATGTTGTAAAATGGAGTTGATATTAACATTCATATATTAAAAATTGTTTTGATATATCACCGGGAAATTAAATTTTGTTCTCCACATAAAGTCGAAACGATGACTGGTAGTTTAATGAAATTTTCTTGTTCGTATTGTGCATGGGGGATTAAATTAAATTTCGTTACACTGAATACATATACACATGTATCTAGAGTATATCCAATTATCAGTACCTATTCGTAATTTCATAGTAGCTCTTAAACGCGACACGGATTTGCATCTTTATAATCTTAATATTTACATGCAAGCTATGCAGCTGTTATATGAAAATTATGAAGACGCATTCTATCTCGTTAACGTAATATATAAAGCTATTGTTGCAAAATTGACCTCACTATAACAGTTGCGGTACGCAAATGAAATTTCAGAGAAAAATGAAAAAAATGAAAATTACGTAATAATCTAAATAATTTACCAATGCTATAATTAGATGTATAAGTACATATATGTTGGAAAAAAAGGATTAAATGTAATTTGCATATAACGGGGAAGAGAATTTAATTAACCGTTTGATTCGCGTGTGGGAGATGATTACTTGACAGGAGTTAGAAGTGATTTGACGAAAGATGAATGATTATGAATAAATTGGTTTACTTTACATGAAAGAAGAGTAAAGGTTGTGACGTACAAAACTCTCTCCCACGTTTGAATTTTTTTTAAATTATACATGTATATCATATTAAGCTGACGCAAAACCCATTACAATTCGTTAAACTCTATCTTGTTTTTTAATTAAATAATGAGATTACTTGGTCATGTGTTTATAAGCTTGAAAATTCAAATTACAATTAACAAAACTCCAGTTTCAAATCTTTCAAATCTCGCTGATAGATGATGGCATAACACTCGAAAAACAGAAATGGAAAATAAAAGATATTTAATTAACTTGACGATAATTATTTTGGATGTATAGATATTCAATAAATAATAATTATGATAAGACATGACAAAAATAACTACGATTAAAAATACGATAATGCTTGATACGTAATACGTAATGTAACCTACTTTAATTTGCATACCCACGCGAATGTCAGCAGCCGATGCAATGTCATAAGAATATTGCAAAAAATGTAAAACACGCTCGAGAAACTGATTGAGAAAGAACGCGCCGATGATCTTGCCGCGATTAATATTCATCAACCTTCGCGATTAGTTAATCGCCATGCGGAACAATAAACAAACAATAACGTAAATTTACGCTAATAACGACACTTGAATTGATCTAAGAGGCCTCTCTGTAGAAAGTCACTGTTGGACGATCGTGTAAAATGCGCTTAAGGAGTCGACGGACGGTCGATCGAGCCGCAAAGGAGCGAGCGAGGAAGAGAGGAGAAGGAGATGAGGATGCAGGCAAATGAGGATAGAGAAGCGCCGTTGCTGCTGCTGCTGCTGCTGCTACTGCTGCTGGTCCGCTCAAAGCATTCATCTAGCAATGGATAGTAACCGCTCAAAGGCCACTGTCCGACTCGACGGATGATTTATACGACCTGTTATGTCGTTCGTACCAATGTATCTCACTTTTCCTTTTGTCCCGAGCCACCACACACTATAATTTCCAAATTGCTTCTCTCATTCAACTTCTTGCCCGCCGCGCCGCCGCCGGAAGGACGGCTCTGCAGGGTGTCTATGAAGTTGGCATATCATTTTCCGGTGGATCAAAAATAAAAGGCAGTTTTTGTCGCATGCAATTAAGTTCCTATAGTTCCTAATACTTTTTAGTAATAATTTTAATGATTTTACCCAAAAAACAGTCGATTGAAAAAATGATCTGCTAACTTCCCGTAGCAGATCATTTTCTAGCAAATCTAAAATAAAAAAAAGTTCTTGTCGCATGTGCAGTCGAGTTCTATAGTTGTTGATACTTTTTAATAATAGTTTTGTTGATTTTGCCAGAAAAAGTCCACTGAAAAAATTATCTGCTAATTTTCCGAAATCTCAGAGTTCCGGTTTATTTAAAATATTTTTTGAATAGTTTTGAGCATACTGAAGCATTTTCTAAAGAGTTCCCGACATTAGCAATATTGTACAATTGTTTAAAAAATTAATACCGCCCAAAAACCCAGTACTTAGAGAGAATAGGGTGATATGCTGTACGAAATGTCGCAATTTCGGTTTATCTAAAATATTTATCGAATAGTTCTGAACATACTAAAATATTTTCTAAAAAGTTCCCGACCCTGGCAATGTCGTATGATTGTTTAAAAAATTAATACCGCTTGAAAACAATCATACGACCATGCCAGGGTCGGGAACTTTTTAGAAAATGCTTTAGTATGTTCAGAATTATTTGAAAAATCAAAAACTATAGAACTCGACTGCACATGCGACAAGAACTTTTTTTTATTTTAGATTTGCTAGAAAATGATCTGCTACGGGAAGTTAGCAGATCATTTTTTTGATCGACTGTTTTTTGGGTAAAATCATCAAAACTATTACTAAAAAGTATCAGGAATTATAGAAACTTGATTGCATGCGACAAGAACTGCCTTTTATTTTTGATCTACCGGAAAATAATATGCCAACATCACAGACACCCTGCAGGTACTCTGCCACACGCGTTCGATACCAAACTGACATCAAATCCTGATTACCAAAATTATTTGTTTGAGCGTTTAATTATTTACATATAGACGAACTGATATCGTCATAGTTTATATCCGGTATTGATTTTGATAAATACAATTGTATCAAGAAAAGGACTATGCGTCATACATGATTATAAATGTATAAATAGATAATGTATATATAGATTTAGAAAAAAGAAAACTTCCACAAGCTTTCTTATTAGATTTCAAAAACTCATTGCAAATATTTTATAATCGCAACAGATAATTTATCATAGCAATTACTTAAATAATTTTCACTTGACGTTCTATCCTATAACGATTAAATACCTAGACAAGCCAACAGAGTTTCCTTGAAGAAAAAGGGTTTCCTCGTCTTCGAATTTCGATTCAAGGTCGGAACAACATTAGACATAATTTGCTCAGATAAACAGGAGAAGAAATAGTCATATACGAGTGATTATGATTATAAGATTGCCATAAATAAGTAAAAAATAGAGATATATTTACCGTGTTCTCGAAGACCAAGTTGACTTGGTGGGAGTCGGTTATGGGATGAGGGTGCGATAGTCGATGCATCCTCCCCCCGCTATAAACTTTCAGGTAGTCGATCTGCAAAAGACATGTCAGTTTATAAGTTAATAAATGAACTATGAATAAATTATATACAGCACGTACAATCTATTGATCTTGAGCAATAAGTGATTATGCCGCGCAAACGCTTATAATAAACCGTTTAAACAATCATCGAAGAATGATAACCTAATTGTCAATTTGCAAGCGTAACTTGATAATTGTGATTGTTCAATACAACCATAACCGAGATAGATAAGTATATTCAAAAATGTTACCAAGTATTTTCATCTATTTTATTACTTTAATATTCAATCGAATATTCAATCTTCCCTGATGAAAATTTCATTGCAAATCATCTTATCCAACTTAAACAGTCTTCCAATCTTCACTAATAAATGTCTCTGTAAGATGACCATACAAGTAAAATTACATTGAAGAATAATCCACTTGAAATTAATTAAACAAGTTTTATTAGGTATCACTTTTGCTCCCAAGATTTTATTCATCACAAATTTTTCATTTCCTCAATCATCCGCGAAGAACCTATTAATATTGCTATGATTTTGTTAAAAAAAAGCTCCGTCGCTTTCGTTAATCAGGGAAAAACTTTAATCTCAGAAAATGTGATATAACATTTCTATAGAAAATGCTGTACATTCTGTTATTCCTTGCGAGCATAATCGTAATGAAATCGGTTAATCATAAGATAACTGCTACTGCATTTTTTACATACAATGCATCAATCTTACTTGATTATTATTTTTAATCTGACTCACGGCATACGTATATACGGCTGTCTAGAACAGCTGATAAAGTATAAATCGCGATTTATATAAAGATAATAATAAATAAATTCCACACGCGATATGAAGCGCCTAATATTTCTATGGACGCGTGATAATCTAATTTGCGGATGCGCTGAGTGCTGCAGCTGCCTTATTTCACTGCTCTGTTTAATATACTGTTCTGTACAGTACATTAAAAATTCGCCATGATCTAATATACATACATATATGTATGTAAATGTCAAGAAAGTTTATCATTTTTCGCCACTTTTACACCTACTTTCAATCAGATATCTTTGTAATAAAATCTTAAAATCTTTAAAAGTAAAATCTATACTATATATACATTGAACTACAAAATAGTTTTATTAATCTAAAATTGTCCTCATATAAATAGTTTATGTCCAAAAACCAAATAAAACTTTGATACAATCTACCCTAAATATAATATTTTCTTTGTGATAACATAAAAAATGGATATATTTAAGATGTGACAGACAGATTTGTGGATTTGGATCTCCATAACAGCGTGCAATCTAGTGCGCAAAAAGTCCCGTCGGAAGAATGAATTTGGAAAATAGATAGGCTTTTCCGGCCGGCGCGGCGCGCGGCGCGGGCGTAGAAATTCAGCGAGCTTACGAAAGCTCTTGAGCACGCGCTCGAGGAGGAGCGGCTCGTTTTCTCCTCTCGTCGTCGCTCACGGGAAAGGCGTGAGAGAATCGTTCACAATCACGTGCTTTTTCACGATGGAACGAAAGCCGCGACTGATCAAATCGCTCGACATAAGTCTAACACGATTATCCACCAAATTCGTAAACGATAGTCAATTCCGAGTTGGAGTCAGCCATCAGAGTTGTCAATTTTATAATTTCTTGTGCAATGTAAAATATCCTTTAAAACTATATATTTTAATCTCACGAATACGCAAGTAAAATTCTGTGAAATTCTTTGTGTGAGGGAACAACACGAATTGTCTTAATAGCAAAGACAATGTGCTTCAGGTCGCTCGTTTTCTAGTATTTCAGCGGGAAATAGGAGAACAAGGGAATCTCTAGTTTTACTACTTGAGACGTTATACGTATAATTCTGTGCCTAGAGACCTTATCTAGATAGCTATATAGTTATATTTCACTTTCTGCTATGTGAAATTAAAATTGGTTATTCGCGTATTTAGAAAGACAAAAGAAATATTGTTGTACTAATATAATTATTACAGATGAGAATAGTGAATATATAAAAAATAATAAAGAATCGAACTATACAGAATTTATAGCGATCATGCGAAATGTCATAAATATTTTCGTTGTTGTATCACCTTTCTTCAAAAAAGTAGTGTGTGTGTGTATATATATATATATATATATATATATGGAGGGGTAAAAACCAGAGTGGTGTAAGTAGTCATCTGTACAATATGTAAATTGCATCTATGCACACGAGAAAATATTTAAAAAAACTTGACTTACACCACTCTGGTTTTTTTACCCCTCCATAAATACGTAGGTCAATCTGATGAAACTACGTTAACTGCAGAAAACTCGAGAAAAGCACACACATTTGTGCTTACAACATCAAAGGATCAATCCAATTTCCTACTGCACGAGCGCTAACAATTGTAAAGGTGAAAAAGAAACGCGTGAACCTAATCGACAAAGATGGCAATTAACGAGACGATGGAACGGAGACAGGAAGAATTTCCATTTCCAACGGAACACGCAGAGCGTGCCTACCGGCGTATAGCGATCCAACGGCGTGATTATTAATTTTATGTTTAGTTATGTGTTATACATATCTACTCTCTACATGCTTTCTGCCTCGTTGCCACGAACAAAAGTCTGCTTTGCGAACGATGCGTCGTACGTTTATAACGCGCAACAAAAGAAGGAAAAATTCAGCAAAACAGTATTTTTCACATTATAGCTAGGAAATAATTGTAAAATTAATCTCTGTCTAACTTTTCCTCTAAACTTACGTCAGCGAGACCAGCTGAAAGGCAATCATTTTACCAAATAACGGATTTCAAACGAGTATGTTCATTTAGTCGCTTTATTACTTAACAGAACCCTGCTTTTTTTCACTTATGTATAAATTTCTCATCTATCATGCTTTTATGCAGCTGCACTAATTAGGTATAACAACTTTTCTTTTTTTAATTAAAAATGAGAGTACATTGATCAAATTTTATGCGATATAACATTAAAATAATATGATAGACGAGGAAAATCACTATAAATATATAATTAGAATTATTATTTTTCATAGACCTAAATAAATATGTAATATTTAAGCCCAGGAACACACACACACACACTACCATAAGTAGTTCTTTCTCAAGGTTAAAATATATTTCTAAACACATGCAAATTCTTCAAACTCTATCATTCACGAGATTTAATAATTATTCCTAGACGACTGACTGAGTGATTATCGAGCTCAATGGGTTAAGAAACAATCGCCTGTTGCTATTGTCGACGATAATGGCGGATAGTCTTTGTGCGACGACAATGCAGCACCGTGTAACAAAAGAGTCACGAGATCGGAGAAAACGGTAATCGTAGACGAACATTGAGAAGAAAAGAGCGAGGGGAAACGGGGAAGAGATGAAGCGAGATGGAAAAAAGTCGGCAGAGAAGAAGATCCTTGCCATACAAGGACGACAGACTCGTCCATTGTTGCTGCATGCACTAATTCCAGCCCAGTGATCCGCGCGCGCGCGAGAATCTTCTTTCCCCAAGATAAAAAAATTAAGAGAAAGAGAGAGAGAAAGAGAGACTTTATATACTAGTGTGTCGTGTGTCATGTATATGTGTTACTATATTCTCTTTTTCTCTCTCTCTCTCTCTCTCTCTCTCTCTCTCTCGCTCTCTCTGTTATTTTAATAAATTTTTGAAATAGTGTGGATAATTGTTAATTCACCTTTGTATATATCCAACTGTAAGTTCTCTCGGTAAAGAATTATTAAAATCTGTTTTACTACAATCTTATTATTAATCAATTATGATAATTATAATAGGTTTTTAATTAATCGATATGTATATGTGCATCACTATAATTTATGTAACACAGGTTATATTAATACAACCGTTGATGATGTTAGAGGAACATGGGATTTAACAGGGCATGTAATAAACGACACATGGATTGTAGAACATTTTCGTGTCGCGCCTTCAATTGGAAAGTTGAAAGTATGTTTTGACAATTTATTAGACAACAAAAAACTTAGTAAGTAATAAATTAATTCAGATATAATTCTATTTTTTTACTGTTTTATTCAACATGCATCGAATTATTCGAGTGCAATTAAATACGTGTAATTTTTATTGTTTAAATATATGTAAATCTTGTCATTTAAATAAAAGTTTGTCTAGACTAATTAAGAAGAAGAAGAACTAATAATCTGTAATTTATATATGTATGCGATTAAGAACAGTTATATGTTACTCTTATGTCATAAATTAAAATATATATAATTAAATAATTAATTGACTTAAAACATAGTAGGATAGAAATACTATACTTTATAAATTAAAATCATATTTTATCATCTTTTATCTTAATGTTTCTATTCACTTTGCTATTTTTTTTTAAACAAAAAATATTAGATATTATAGAAAAAAAATTATTTATTAATTACGTATTTAAATATAAATATATTTATAATTGCACTTTTATGGTAAGTTTATATTAATCTGTTATACTTGTTACATTATTACGTGTCAATTTTAATTTTAAGATGATCTTGCCGTAATTTTTGTAAACTAATTTTGGCCGCCGTTATACCGAGTAATGTTGCCAGTAGCATCCAATGTATGAGACCCATAGTTGATTAGCATCGTCAATAATATCTCCTCAAAGGTTTCCTTTTCAAAAATTTTTCCATGAAATTCATACATTTATAACACATTAAGATTAAGAAATATATCGGTGATATGAATCACAGAAAAATTACATCATGTAATAAAAAGCAAGCTCAATTTATATTATATAGAAACTTTTTTTTAAGTTTCCTATATTATATAAACTTTATAAGGTGACACGGGAGAGAAAAGTTATATTAATTAATGCAGAATATTAATTTTCAAAAATTGATTTCTCTTATATGTATATAAGTTTTTTTAGTTTTCCTTTACGTCTTAATTACATAAATTTTTTGCCAATTCTTTCATTTAATATCACGAAATAAACTCTTTTGGAAAATACAAATTAAGAATATGAAACAAATTATAAGTGTTAACTTCTGCAAAGAACACAAATCTGAAGGAGAAATAGAGAGGCACCGAATTTGTTGCGGACGGATGCAGGAAAGGAAGAGAAAGTTAAAATACGCGTCAAGAACGCGAGAAGTTGTCAAACTTTTGCATCAGAAAATTCTTTCCGGGTTTCCCGGAATATCCGTAATAAAGTTATAAACTTTTAGGAATAGCCACGCCACACCTTCGTTATGTATATAACTGCTTACTTCTATAGTTTCTCGTAGCGCTCAACGACCGAGCTAAATTTCGCTTTTTTCGAGCACCGATAATTGAATCTAAGATTCAATGGACAAATTTCTGCAACTTTTTTATGAGCTGATGAACCGATTTAATTACGTAATGAATTTGTTAGTACCTAAAAGATAACCAATTTACCAAATGTTGCATGCATGCGAAACTGGAAAAAGATAAATTAACATACGATTTATTTATAGCACACAGTAATTTTATGTCTGTCATTTGCCTAAATTCAATAATATTCACATACTATTTTAATAAATAAGACGCTATATTTAGTACGATTAATTATAATATAGATTCTTAATATAACATTGTTAAATTTCAAAAAAATAGACTATTGGATTATCATATAAAACCGTTTTTCCAAAATTGAGCAATAAACTATTCTAGAAAATAGAAAATGGAAAAGTCTTCTATCACAGAGAAAATAAATAAACTTGAAGCTAGATTATTAGGTTAGTAAAAATTGCAAATAAAAAATATAAAGAATGTTTACTTTAACAGAGGAGAAGTTTCTCTAAAATTTTTTTTTATCTTGAAAAATTAATTTTTGTACAACTTTCAACCTTTTCATGTTTCTCATTATTGCTCTTTACATTATTTTTTATTTTATTATAAAAAACAATGATTAAAAATAACTAAAATATGTTAAATTATAATATACAAGTTTGATTTCATTTCATATAGTAGACATTTTCAATTAAGGATCTCAAACTGTTAACCGGCGATGTGTATTGTATACACATGAATACATATAATGTATATTCAAATAATACATGGATTCTCCGTTTGAAAGACTATAAGATCATAATTTATACTTTATACTTTACATTAATTTATACTTTAAACATATAAAAGTAGAGAACCTAGCTTAATTCTCTGACCTTAAATGTCTCATGTCTTGAAAGTATATGCATGTTAATGTTCATAAAATTTAATTTTATTACGTTGTTTGAAAAAATTTAAAATTTTTGGTTTATTTTGACCTAGAAAATATTTCCCTAAAATAGTGCCGTGCAATTCTGAAACACCCTGTATATTCACATGTATAATAATAAGATTAATCATATACATATATCACATCGTATATTATTTCTTCAAAGATTTTTAATCTATTCTGTTGCAATCTCATTATTAAGCTAATTAAAATAATTAAAAAAATCAATTGAAACGTAAATTTAACATATATACCTATACATATATTGTGTACGTGTGTGTAATACATAATTCATATATACAACTAATACATCCACACCATGTTTGAAAGATTATATAAACTTTTTCAAGTCTAACGTTTATGCATGTAGCGTCATTAGACTCTTTTTGCGTTGCTTAAGAAACCTTGAAATTTGACATTATGTAAGACTCCATGTCCATCAAATCAAACAATTTATTGGAAATACTAGACGATAAACATATTATTCTACGCACTTTGTGCATTCAGTATTGCAACATTTGGATTATTCACAACTGGAGAATCTACGCTTCGTAAGTCTTCTTTAAAAATTATTCATTTGTTATATTCTTCTTAATAAGTTTACTGCATACCCGCTTCTAATAGCAATAATCTATTGTTTAAATCACATAAAGAGTTTACTATACAAAATCAATATAAAATTAACATAAAGATGATTTCAAACAAAAGACATATATAATATACATATATATTGTCTCCACTTCTCAGAAGCTTCATGTATCCCAAGCGCTTGTCGTCTTACTCTTCGACTACGCCGACGTCGTTTATATTCCAGCACTCAACCAACAACTATTGAATCGTATCCAATATATTCAAAACTCATGTCTCCGCTTCTCCTACAATGTCCGGAAATTTGACCATATATCTCCACTCTATTCTAACTCCCGTTGGTTAAAAATCCAACAACGTTTTATGCTTCATCTCTGCTGCCTGGTTTTCCGTCTTCTTCAGTCTGACACTCCTCCTTACCTCCGGCGTCTCTTGCATCTGAACTCTGAGCTCCATGACGTTAACGCCCCAAATACTCGTTACCCCGACCTTCTTTCCTTTCCATCGCATCACTCCGCCAAGTTTCGCGCTTCGTTCTCCTACTGTGCAGTCAAATATTTCAATGACCTTCCCTCTTCCATAAGATCCTTATCCTCCCTGCCCTCCTTTCGTACAGCTACGTCCACTTTTATTCTATCAACTGCACTTCCTGCCAGAAATGCATCTCAACCTGCGCATTGCTGATTGCTTGCACGGTCGTGTCTGCTAACGCGCACATGTGCGAGTGTTGCGTACGTATATCCTCTGCGTACACTGCGTGTGTATTTTTAGTTCTGCGACAAATATATTAATGACTGAAATTTACTCCCGTGAGCGAATCCATTGTTTCTGTATTATTTATTGTTTATTATTCATTGTTTCTATATTATATTATATTTAGTATTTAGTATTATGTCAACTCACACTGTCTCCACTGGTAGGCATAGAAACAACAACTTGTTGATGCCTTACCATTTGCGTGCGCTCATTATACTCTAACTGTATCCACTACTAAGCATCGCAATAAAATTAAATTAAATTGTTTGAAGTAATAAAAGTAAAGAGCTCTTTATTCTAACACAGATCTGTATAATTTTCGTGATAAGTTTGCTAAAATATCTAAATATTATAATAATTCTGTATAATTGTTCTATTATGTGTATAACAATACATATTTAAAAGAAAACTTGGTGTAGAAATATAAAATGAAAAGTTATCAAGTTTTTTGTAAATCTACTTACGCATGCACACGCATGTTCGTCAAAAATTGTGAATTTTTGGTTGAAAGTGTGCGCGTTACCATAAATTTTTACGTTCAATCTCGTGACTTTGAACTTTATAGACTTTAAATGCTTAAAGAGAACGCCAGCTTTAGTAGAAATCATATAACGCTTCCAGTTCATGTATACAGAAACCGGTATATACACGCACAAAGTTACAAATTTCAGCGCGAATATGGCAACCCACGGCCATCAATCTTCACGGACGTCTGAGCGACTTCAAATTTTAAAGTTCTCAACTTGCCGTCAGCAAAAACTCGTTCAATTCAATTCGTCGCGTCGGTCTGAAACTGTACAGTTCCACGAAATTACAAATCCCGATATGGATACTATTCCATCGTTATACTATCAATTTTCATCATGAATCGCGATATTTTTAGGCTCTTATGGTGCGAAACTAATTCAATGACAAATCTATCGATTGTCTAAGTTTAACTAATTCTTATAAAAATTATAAATAAAGTACCTTTTTATATACAAAATTTTATATATCAAAATAACCATATAAATTATTTATTTCTAGAAAAATTGAATAAAAATTGTAAAAAAAATTAAATGTTTGTACAATAAGTATATTGTGCAAGTATCTTTATCATGCAAATTCAATAACACGACAACACTTGGATCGTATTAC
The DNA here is from genome assembly GCF_003070985.1 of Temnothorax curvispinosus. NCBI lineage: Eukaryota > Metazoa > Arthropoda > Insecta > Hymenoptera > Formicidae > Temnothorax > Temnothorax curvispinosus. The sequence continues at coordinate 15,451 of NW_020213012.1, forward strand.
ATCACTTTCGACAAGCGGAGCTCAGATTGAACCGATATTCCGCCGTGATGGAAACCGTCAAGTTCCGCCACGCAACTGAATAAATTACAAATACACGACTACCTGTGGAGACCTGCAGCGTTAATGCCCGCTACGCGTAACGAGGTGCAATTAATCCGTGATAAGTGCAATTAATTTAGAGTGATTTTCTTTGTACGGTAACCGCATCGAATTAAATCTAGCGCGATTCGTCACACTGACAGGAAAAAGAAATAAAAAGACAAAAATATGAAGAGAGGTCAAGAGAAAGGGAGAGAAGACTCTGCGTGTACTTTCCTTCATCGGGCGAGGCAAACGCAGAGGTGCGCACGTGGACGGAAACATCGATCGTGTGTCGGCTGGCAAAGTCGGTAGACGCGTGAATCTCAATTTGCCGGCTGATCCCTGTGGACACGTGCCTCCACGTGTATTTGGCGAACATTTACATAAGATACGCGGTAACGCCGATGCGCTCCCTCCTGCGACGAGAGAGACGCAGTATCCCATCCCATCCACTTTTCGAGAAATTAACTCTATAGCTCAAAACAAAACACGGTTTATGCTTAGATTTATGCCTAGATTTATGCTCAATCTTCAACTAATGACGTAAAATTTTAGCACTAATAAGTTCTAATTAACCCTATTCACTCCAACGTTTTTTTCACCCCAATAATCCTCCAACCATGCACTTTCGAGTCCCACGTGTTTTTTATAATGTTAATAGCTTTGAAAAATTCCCCAAAAATTATTATAATATCTTTGTACCTTCGACTAAAAATCAATGTAAAGAACATTTGGAAATAATTTATTTAAATATTTTTTTACAACAATCATATGTTGACAAACACACGTTACGACTCGTTTTACTTAAAAAATCATAACTCACGAACAAATTGACGAAGCTTAATGAACCAAAACGCAAATTAAAGCTAAAAGTAGTGCAAATGAGAAAAAAAATGAGATAATTATTAATTAAATAGGAATACTTAATTTCGTCGCCGCAAATTTGGTAATTTTTAAATGGTACAGAAGGACTTTAAGGACTTAAAGAATGTAGAAAAAGAATTTCTGAATAAGAAAAGGCGAATTTGAAGTGTGACAGATATTTTTTATGTAAAAAAATTAATTTTTTTAATATAATCGTAGCTCCTCCCCACCTTTTCCACCTGCCTCTGAGCCATAATAGACTTCTGTGGAATGTTAAATTTCTTTTTTAACGACAAAAATATTTTAAATACGGTTAAATTATACACAAAAATACATTTTTATCGAAAAAAAATGCTCATTTACCTTTCACACAACACTGACGTAATCCTCCAACCATGCACTTTCGTGTCCCACCGAGATTTTGATTGTTCTCCGTTTCGAGAGTAAATGAGCTAGGACTTTGAAATTTTTACCTGAGGTTCCCTGCCACAATAACTTTTTTCCGGCGTGGAGGGGATTCTCCCACGATCATTTATTTTCCGGAACAAACGACTGTTAGAAATTCGTGGGACACGAAAAGCATGATTAAAGCGAATAGGGTTAAATATTTGACTTTTATTAAAGAAATATTTATTACTATTATTTTATAAAATTTGAAATAAGGAAGAAATATAATTCGCATATGTTACATAAACGTCCCTTTTTTTTGTAAATTGTTAAATGACATTAGTTAATTCATTCTTCTGAGATAACCCAACTGGAGTGAACGCTCAGCTTCTTTCGCAGAGTGTTATCTTTAATTACTTTGTCTCTTCTCTCCCTTCAAGTTTTCGTTTGTAAAATAATAGTTGAAGAATTATAGGGAGAGATGCCGACGTTGCAGCAATATTAGATTGGTCGGGGTAACGTCACGAAAACTTTGTCGGCACGGCATCGCGGCATGACTAATTAATCAAGCTTCTATAGTTGTCGTTCAGTTGAGCTCTCGACCGCCGTCCAGTTTACCGGTGTTCTCTCTCCCCCTACTCTCTCTCTCGCGCTCTCGCGCTCTCTTTCTCTCTCTCTCTCTCTCTCTCTCTCTCTCTCTCTCTCTCTCTCTCGCGCTCTCGCGCTCTTGCGCGCTCTCTCTCTCTCTCGCGCTCTCGCGCTCGCTCGCCTTACCAAGATATAGTCCCTCGTCAGCGTTCCCCAAGATGTAGTCCCTCGTCAGCGTTCCCCAAAATATAGAGTCCCTCGTCAGCGTTCCCCAAGATAAAAAAATTAAGAAAGAGAGAGAGAGAGAGAGAGAGGGAGAAAGAAGAAAAGAGAGACTTTATATACTGGTGTGTCGTGTGCATGTGCATGTGTTATATACTGGTGTGTCGTGTGCATGTGCATGTGTTATATACTGGTGTGTCGTGTGCATGTGCATGTGTTA
>NW_020213012.1:17822-18238 GCF_003070985.1 Temnothorax curvispinosus
TGTGCATGTGTTATATACTGGTGTGTCGTGTGCATGTGCATGTGTTACATACTGGTGTGTCGTGTGCATGTGCATGTGTTATATATTATTTTATTTTTTTCTTTTTTTCTTTTTTTTCTCTTTTTCTTTATTAATAATAACAACTATTAATTATTAATATTAATAATAAAGAAAGAGAGAGGTATGATCTGCACTGGTCGGCCGCCGCCTGGAGTATCAGTAAACCGGGGCAATTCCAACAGGATAACGTTAAATAAAAGGGGGAGGAAATGTAGTGTATCGACTACATATATCGACCACATATATCAATATAATGACGCGGTTAGGATACACTAAGTTGGCCTGCCTGTTTATGCGTGCAGGCCGCTTTCTCTGTGCCGTGGGCTTGCTTTATATACCACGTGTTGATTTACACT